>NC_079899.1:8967108-9180932 GCF_024868665.1 Triplophysa rosa
AGTGTCTTGTCATTGGCCCCATTCCTCTCGTTTCCTTGTCATCTTCCCCTGAGTGTTTAATTACCCACACCTGCCCCGTGTCATTATCCCTTGTTTGTCTTACCTATATATACCCTCATGTTTCTTTGTCCTGTGTTCGGTCATTGTGTTTGGTGTGTTTGGTATATGGTTTCATGTCGTGCTTACCGTCTTCTCATGTTTGTGTTCCTGTTGTGGATTCCCCTGTCTCAGTCAAGTAAGTGTTCAGTTTAGTTTATGTCTAGTGTTGTTTATCTCAGTTTAGTGTTAGTTAGTCTACGTCCTGTTTTTATCCTGTTGTGTTATTATACCCCATCGTGGGTCTTTGTTTTGTGTTTATTTTCTGTTAAGTAAAGTCTTTTGTTAACCCCGTAATCCCCGCTGCCTGCAATTGGGTTCTTACCCGCGTTTCATGACAGAATGACCGAACCCATTCAGAACCCAGCGGGCAGCAAAATGGACGGCACGGCGTCGTCCTCGCGGGCCGCCCAAGCCCACTTGCTGCTGGGGTTCCGTCAGGGGAGTTACGGGAACCGGGAGTTCGCCGGGGCATTCTCGACGGTGGCGAGGTCGTCTGAGTTTGGCGAGGCGGAGTTGAAGGCAATCTTCAACTGCTGCCTCACTCAGCGCCTCGCCCCGTCGGAGAAGAGGCTGCTGGCTCCCCTTGGGTTCGCGGACATGGTGAGGTTCGTGGCCAACCGGGACGGTCCCGAGGGTGAGGTTCCACTCGGAGCCCTCACCCCACGGTCGACCGCTCCGGAGGGCCTCGTCCTGGCTGCCGCTGCCCGGGGGGACTCAGTACCCTTCAGCTTGAGTTCCACGGTCCCCGGTTCTCCTGGCGGCGCCGGTGGCGAGTGGGTGAGGTGTGACCCGGGGATGACGTCTGCGGTCTCCACCGACGCAGAACTCCCTCCGGTCCCCATGGTTCTGCCTAAGTTGGCTACGGACCCGATGGTGCGGAGAAGGAGGGAGAAGCGTCGAGGAGGAGCGTCCAGTCCGGTGCAGCCGGCGTCCTGTCCGGTGCAGCCGGCGTTCTGTCCGGTGCAGCCGGCGTCCTGTCCGGTGCAGCCGGCGTCCTGTCCGGTGCAGCCGGCGTCCAGTCCGGTGGTCCAGCCGGCGTCCAGTCCGGTGGTTCAGCCGGTGTCCTGTCCGGTGTCCAGTCTTGTGTCCAGTCCGGTGTCCAGTCTTTTGTCTAGTCATGTGTCCAGGCCGATGTCCAGTCTTGTGTCCAGCCCTGTGTCCAGTCTTGTGTCCAGCCCTGTGTCCAGTCTTGTGTCCAGCCCTGTGTCCAGTCTTGTGTCCAGCCCTGTGTCCAGTCTGGTGGTCCAGCCGGCGTCCAGTCCGGTGCAGCCGGCGTCCAGTCCAGTGCAGCCGGCGTCCAGTCCGGTGATCCAGCCGGTGTCCAGTCCGGTGATCCAGCCGGCGTCCAGTCCGGTGATCCAGCCGGCGTCCAGTCCGGCCTTCCAGCCGGCGTCAAGCCATGTCCAGCCGGCCTTCCAGCCGGCGTCAAGCCCTGTCCAGCCGGCCCCTGGGAAACTGCCAGGGCCAAAGACTGTTCCCCCCAGGACTCCCCCTAAGTTCCCCAGGACTCCGCGCCCTCAAGCGCAGTCGGGGACTGGGACTTTTCCCCANTAGGGATGCTCATTTCGGTAAATTTCCCTAACCGAGAACCGACACTCATTATCCGAACGTTAACCGATAAGATTCTAATAATAAATTGGAATTAAAAAAATACATGCTGCATCTCATTTCGAAGGCTGCGTCCTCTGGAGGTCGCGTTTGTCCGCCGCATACGCCTTCGCATGTGTAACGGAGGCCAGCTAGTGAAGAGCTGTGCAGTGTGTAAACCTCACTCCCCTAGCGACAGACGCTAGAGACTGCGGTCTTTAGCCTCCTCGTTAGAGCGCCCGTCTCCCATCCAGACCGACGCCGGTTCGAGGCGAGTAGGACTGGTAACACATGCGACATCCGGAGGACGCAGACTTCGAAATGAGACACAGCTACAGTTGACGAGGGTCTGTGACATGTTAAATATACAAACATTTTTTTCACAGATTTATTTCAACATGCAAACACCAGCATAACGAATACATCAACAACAGCACCTGCATTCACATATTATCACATTTTCACAAACCTGCGGCGTTGTGGACAATGGAGAAAAACTAAAATAATATATAAATCCAAAGCATAAAATAAACCGGGAAGAAAAAAAATGAATTAATTAACAAATGATGACAAAACAAAAACACAGAAGAACCGACAAAGTTGATTTCCGTCATAAAGTTTTTTCATCAAATAAAAACAGCAGGCCTACCTCAATCCAAAGCTTGGAGTTTTTATTTAATAAAGTAACATGTTTACGTGTTGTGGTGACAGTCTGGAGCCTGTTGACAATTAGACCCGCGGCAGATAACACCCTTTCAGATGACACTGATGTCCCGGGAATGTAGAGATAACGCCTCGGAAGCGCGTCACATTTGCTATCCACCAGCCAGTCTTAGCTAAACATATATAAATCCGATCTGCTATACCACCCAAAATACAAACATTATTTTTTACTTATTAATATTTCACATTCATATTTTTACGTCACGTCTAAAAGAAGGCAGGGAAACCACGTGCTGTTTTCTTCTCCTTTCCAAAGCGCACGGTCAGCCGATGCTAAGCATCCATGAGATAACTTTATGTAAAGGATAAATTGATGGCAAGCACCGAAATTCCCTTGCAGTAGCTCCGCTATTAGCTTTGCTGAGCCGTAGACACGCCGAGAAAGCAGGGAATGTCACAGCGCATTGTGAGCGCGATTGTCCCGTGTCTACATTTAAAACAAAGAACTTGAGCTTGAGCAAGGCTGCCAGTGGCACATTCCATTTGGAGGAGTAAAGCCCTGACAAATGTGGCCTCAACAATCAGATGAATTACACATGTCCAGTTTCGTCAAGTGACTTGCGTGATCGGATTTTAATCGGTCTCGAAAACGTTTCGGAGGGCATTTACACCTAGTCGCACGCGTCTGCACGCTCCGTGAGTTAATGCTTGTTTATGTTTATTAATGTTTTTCTTTCACCATACAGTAAACTAAAAACATGTACGATTTAATAGTCATTTAAAAACGTATTATTAAATTATTTTATTATAAAAAAATATTATTATTAAACTTAAAATAAACATACCTTTTAAATCGTTTAACTGATAGTATTAACCGGTCAAAATTTTGACGATCGGTTAACGGTTAAAATGGTCAATATGAGCATCTCTAACTACCAGTGATCGCTACCTTTCATTCATTATCTCAAAGCTGCTTAACTGACACAGCTACACACACCTCTGCAGCCTATAGCATACAAGCACTTCTACAAAAAGTATTTTTATCCTCTCCTTGTAGAAAGCTTTTGGGCTGTGAGAGGTCTTTCAGAGTTGATTGAGGTATTGATGCAACTCATTCTATGTCCATTGAATCATGATCTTTTGTAGGAGTGATTTAATAGCAAATTTACAGTGGTTATAAATGGAATAAAAAAATATGATTCATTGAAAAGGTTAATCTGTGTTGTTTATTAAATAAAGGCATATAACAGTTGTCACATATGATATTGAAATTAAACCTACAAAGCCAGTGGGAAACTGAGGCACATTAATGAATAATATGAAGCATATACATTTCTTCCCCGATGGAACTATGAACTGAACGAGGGCTGCCAGATTATTCCCTGAGAGTTTAAAATCAGCATTAATGTGGGAGTTTATTTGGCAGGTAATATGGATTTGGCCCAGTAGGTTCGCATTGTAATGAAACTGTTCCACCTGCTGCGCACTTACTTCCAAAATTAGCAGTTACTGTAGGAAAAGCCACACTGAATGGTTTTGAGTATGAACATTTTCCTCTATTACATCAAACATTAAAGCAGGACACCATGCTGTTTAAAGAACAGTCACTTACTAGTTTCTGGATGAATATTGTTGAAATAAATGATTTATTTTGAAGTGTTAAACATTTGTTGAAAGTTGCAGTATGTTTCCATTGTGCAATATCTGCTTATTTAATAAGAAGGAAATATAATTAAAACAAAATTAAAGCTAATTAAAAGATTGTTTAGAAATTCAAGCAAGTGATAGATCATTCAATGCACATAATCTGCTCCCTATTAATTTATATTAAACATGATCTAATCCAGTATTTTTATCTCTTATTTTTATATGGTAGAACCAAGTTCTGTTGCGTCAGTAATATTGAGCGATTTTATTACAGACTTCATCAAGTGCTAATGTCATGAAACGCGGGTAAGAACCCAATTGCAGGCAGCGGGGATGACGGGGTTAACAAAAGACTTTATTTAACAGAAAATAAACACAAAACAAAGACCCACGATGGGGTATAATAACACAACAGGATAAAAACAGGACGTAGACTAACTAACACTAAACTGAGATAAACAACACTAGACATAAACTAAACTGAACACTTACTTGACTGAGACAGGGGAATCCACAACAGGAACACAAAGCACTGAGAACACGGTAAGCACGAACACTGAAACGCATATACAAACACACCAAACACAATGCCGAACACAGGACAAAGAAACATGAGGGTATATATAGGTAAGACAAACAAGGGATAAGACAGGGGCAGGTGTGGGACATTAAACACTCAGGGAAGATACAAGGAAACGAGAGGAATGGGGCCAATGACAAGACACTGAGAGAACGTATATTATTGTCAAAAGGACAATAATATGTTTCTCTCCACACATAACCTAAGACTCTGCCCGATCCCACCACACGACTAGAATTTCATAAACAAGACGGTGGGACCGTGACAGTTGAGGGCCAAAGCGAAGACATGAAGAGTGCTGGGAGACAGACAGGACGAAGGCAAACAAAGAAAAACGACCATGCAAGGGCAACATGACAAGACAACAACAGGACTTGGGTGGGATCATCCAAATAACAAACATGGGGGGGGGGAGGGACGCCAAACAGAGGGGCCCAATAGGGGGGCAGTCCATAGGGTGGGCTATCAATATGGGCCAACATTTCTAAAGAATGCTTTCAGCACCTTGTTGAATCAATGCCACGTAGAATTAAGGCAGTTCTGAAGGCGAAAGGGGGTCAAACACCGTATTAGTATGGTGTTCCTAATAATCCTTTAGGTGAGTGTACATCTGAATGTAGTCCAAATCGGGCCAGAGCAGCTTTTGCAGCTGCCACCTTGCTTGCCCTTGTTGCGGATTACCAGGAAGGAGAAGATTAGCACATTTCCAAAAGTCAGTATTTATCTTGCTTGTGTTGGCTTCTGTAGAGCAAGTTAAATCCCAATAACCAGCAACACTCCATGCAGCACCTGTCTGCACAGAAATAGCCAAATGTCAGCACCGCTGGTGCTTTTTAGATAAAAATAAAAAGTAATGAAAAATTCTTTGCAATCATCAAACGTTGGTGTCATGATCGAGGAGGCAGACACGGAAACACAGGAACGGAGGACCCAAACGCAGACAGCGGGTAGGGGGTTGACACAAGGCTTTAATACATAATAACAAAAAGACAAAACAATAACCCACGATGGGGTAAAACAAGAACAAGGGTATTACAGGACATGACAGCAGGAACAAGGACTTACTACATCTGACAAGACTAAAGATAACATTTACATTGGAGTATGCATAACTAAACTAGACTAACAGAGACAGGAACTCACCCACATGAAACGAATGACAATGAACCAGCACAGGATAGAAAACACAGGGCCTTATAAAGGGAACAACTCAAGAGGGAACAGGTGCGGGGCATGAACTAAATAACAATCAATAATGAAGCGACGAAAGAGTGGGAACAGAGACGAGACCGGAGACAACATATGGAAGGCCAACAGGGCCAGAACGCCTCTCGCCACATAAAACATGGGGTTCTGTCATGATCCTGCCACTAGACCAAGAGAAACATGACATGATGCGGCAGAATCATGACAGTTGGACTGTACATGTCACGGTCCCACCATCTTGTTTATGAAATTCTAGTCGTGTGGTGGGATCGGGGCAGATTCCTTAGGTTATGTGTGGAGAGAAACATATTATTGTCCATTTGACAATAATATACGTTCTCTCCAGTGTCTTGTCATTGGCCCCATTCCTCTCGTTTCCTTGTCATCTTCCCCTGAGTGTTTAATTACCCACACCTGCCCCGTGTCATTATCCCTTGTTTGTCTTACCTATATATACCCTCATGTTTCTTTGTCCTGTGTTCGGTCATTGTGTTTGGTGTGTTTGGTATATGGTTTCATGTCGTGCTTACCGTCTTCTCATGTTTGTGTTCCTGTTGTGGATTCCCCTGTCTCAGTCAAGTAAGTGTTCAGTTTAGTTTATGTCTAGTGTTGTTTATCTCAGTTTAGTGTTAGTTAGTCTACGTCCTGTTTTTATCCTGTTGTGTTATTATACCCCATCGTGGGTCTTTGTTTTGTGTTTATTTTCTGTTAAATAAAGTCTTTTGTTAACCCCGTCATCCCCGCTGCCTGCAATTGGGTTCTTACCCGCGTTTCATGACATTAGCACTTGATGAAGTCTGTAATAAAATCGCTCAATATTACTGACGCAACAGAACTTGGTTCTACCATATAAAAATAAGAGATAAAAATACTGGATTAGATCATGTTTAATATAAATTAATAGGGAGCAGATTATGTGCATTGAATGATCTATCACTTGCTTGAATTTCTAAACAATCTTTTAATTAGCTTTAATTTTGTTTTAATTATATTTCCTTCTTATTAAATAAGCAGATATTGCACAATGGAAACATACTGCAACTTTCAACAAATGTTTAACACTTCAAAATAAATCATTTATTTCAACAATATTCATCCAGAAACTAGTAAGTGACTGTTCTTTAAACAGCATGGTGTCCTGCTTTAATGTTTGATGTAATAGAGGAAAATGTTCATACTCAAAACCATTCAGTGTGGCTTTTCCTACAGTAACTGCTAATTTTGGAAGTAAGTGCGCAGCAGGTGGAACAGTTTCATTACAATGCGAACCTACTGGGCCAAATCCATATTACCTGCCAAATAAACTCCCACATTAATGCTGATTTTAAACTCTCAGGGAATAATCTGGCAGCCCTCGTTCAGTTCATAGTTCCATCGGGGAAGAAATGTATATGCTTCATATTATTCATTAATGTGCCTCAGTTTCCCACTGGCTTTGTAGGTTTAATTTCAATATCATATGTGACAACTGTTATATGCCTTTATTTAATAAACAACACAGATTAACCTTTTCAATGAATCATATTTTTTTATTCCATTTATAACCACTGTAAATTTGCTATTAAATCACTCCTACAAAAGATCATGATTCAATGGACATAGAATGAGTTGCATCAATACCTCAATCAACTCTGAAAGACCTCTCACAGCCCAAAAGCTTTCTACAAGGAGAGGATAAAAATACTTTTTGTAGAAGTGCTTGTATGCTATAGGCTGCAGAGGTGTGTGTAGCTGTGTCAGTTAAGCAGCTTTGAGATAATGAATGAAAGGTAGCGATCACTGGTAGTTAGAGATGCTCATATTGACCATTTTAACCGTTAACCGATCGTCAAAATTTTGACCGGTTAATACTATCAGTTAAACGATTTAAAAGGTATGTTTATTTTAAGTTTAATAATAATATTTTTTTATAATAAAATAATTTAATAATACGTTTTTAAATGACTATTAAATCGTACATGTTTTTAGTTTACTGTATGGTGAAAGAAAAACATTAATAAACATAAACAAGCATTAACTCACGGAGCGTGCAGACGCGTGCGACTAGGTGTAAATGCCCTCCGAAACGTTTTCGAGACCGATTAAAATCCGATCACGCAAGTCACTTGACGAAACTGGACATGTGTAATTCATCTGATTGTTGAGGCCACATTTGTCAGGGCTTTACTCCTCCAAATGGAATGTGCCACTGGCAGCCTTGCTCAAGCTCAAGTTCTTTGTTTTAAATGTAGACACGGGACAATCGCGCTCACAATGCGCTGTGACATTCCCTGCTTTCTCGGCGTGTCTACGGCTCAGCAAAGCTAATAGCGGAGCTACTGCAAGGGAATTTCGGTGCTTGCCATCAATTTATCCTTTACATAAAGTTATCTCATGGATGCTTAGCATCGGCTGACCGTGCGCTTTGGAAAGGAGAAGAAAACAGCACGTGGTTTCCCTGCCTTCTTTTAGACGTGACGTAAAAATATGAATGTGAAATATTAATAAGTAAAAAATAATGTTTGTATTTTGGGTGGTATAGCAGATCGGATTTATATATGTTTAGCTAAGACTGGCTGGTGGATAGCAAATGTGACGCGCTTCCGAGGCGTTATCTCTACATTCCCGGGACATCAGTGTCATCTGAAAGGGTGTTATCTGCCGCGGGTCTAATTGTCAACAGGCTCCAGACTGTCACCACAACACGTAAACATGTTACTTTATTAAATAAAAACTCCAAGCTTTGGATTGAGGTAGGCCTGCTGTTTTTATTTGATGAAAAAACTTTATGACGGAAATCAACTTTGTCGGTTCTTCT
This sequence comes from Triplophysa rosa, assembly GCF_024868665.1. Lineage (NCBI taxonomy): Eukaryota > Metazoa > Chordata > Actinopteri > Cypriniformes > Nemacheilidae > Triplophysa > Triplophysa rosa. The sequence goes on from NC_079899.1 coordinate 8,975,688, forward strand.
GTGTTTTTGTTTTGTCATCATTTGTTAATTAATTCATTTTTTTTCTTCCCGGTTTATTTTATGCTTTGGATTTATATATTATTTTAGTTTTTCTCCATTGTCCACAACGCCGCAGGTTTGTGAAAATGTGATAATATGTGAATGCAGGTGCTGTTGTTGATGTATTCGTTATGCTGGTGTTTGCATGTTGAAATAAATCTGTGAAAAAAATGTTTGTATATTTAACATGTCACAGACCCTCGTCAACTGTAGCTGTGTCTCATTTCGGCGTCCTCTAGATGTCACATGCGAAGGCGTATGCGGCGGACAAACGCGACCTCCGGAGGACCCAGCCTTCGAAATGAGACACAGCATGTATTTTTTTAATTCCAATTTATTATTAGAATCTTATCGGTTAACGGTTAATGTTCGGATAACGAGTGTTGTTTCTCGGTTAGGGAAATTAACCAAAATGAGCATCCCTACTGGAAGTACTAGAGAGAGAGAGACCCAGAGAGAAAGAGAGAGAGAGGGATTCCCTGCTGGAGGGGCAGTCCATTGCCAGGAAGTGTCGGGGGTGGGTTGCCGGAAAAGGACAAAGGACCCAAGTGCAGATAGCGGGTAAGGGGTTAACAAAGGCTTTAATAATAAGCACAAAACATGAAACAAAAACCTGCAAGGGGGTAAAACAACAACATCGCAAGGGTAGGAACAGGAAGGGAACATAAACTGACTACACTAAACTAGACAAGACCAATTACCACACTAGACTTGACTACAAATAACTAAACTAGACTTACATGGCGATACAGGACAAGGCAAGTGACCAGGGTAATAACACAAATGATCCAGCACAAGACAGAAGACACAAGGGCATTAAGTAAGGGAACAAATCAAGAAGGACAGCTGCGGGGCATGAAATAACTAATGAGCAATAATGAGGAGAAGAGAGGGCGGGAACAGAGACGAGACCGGAGAGAGTGTATGGAAGGCCATACGGACAATAATGCCTCTCTCCACATAAAACATGAGGTTCTGTCATGATCCTGCCACTAGACCACGAGAAACGTGACATGATGCGGCAGAATCATGACAGGAAGGGGGAAGCCTAGCTGATGTGTGAAGGAGCATTAGTAACAGAGGACCTGTCTCACAGTATTAACATCATTTTAATTGGCTCAAACATGCATGACTGCATCTTGTCAATGCCAACATACATTCATTGTGATTATGATGCCCAAATATTATATAAGTGTGGGCTCATCCTAACACATACTACTTGCACAAAAACTCACACTGTAATGATGCATGTATTTTTAATGAAATTCACAAATGCTCTAGGAACTGTTTGTTTTAGACTTCATTTCGGTTGGAAAATACAAGGCCTATACAAGACAACTGTTTTAGATTTCTAAACTTTCTCCAAAAATACAATTTTTGTGATGTTAATAACAATACTAAAAACTCCGTGAAACGTTTTTTATTATTAGTGAATAAATGGGCAGGTTATAGATGAGCCTGGATTGGACCTTTGTTCTAAATTTGCGGTATAGACCACTTCTGTAATGATTCATTCAGTCAGCTCACGATGCGATGCCATTCACGATTCTAAACTCACAATACAATTTTTTCACTGCTTTTTTTTATGAGTTGAGACAAATTAGAAATGAACAACTGCCCTTTTATTATTTCTCAAATGCTGCACATTTCTTTGTAAAATAAAAATATATTTTATGTCAAATAACAAAACAAATGCATTAAAAAAATTGCAAATCAAATAAAAAATCAATAATACAAAAGTCTCTTTAATATATACAAACTAAGACTATTGTCTTTTTTAAACTTTTTTAAGAAATATCAGCATATCCACGTTTACCAAGTTTGCCATAAGCACAGCAGCCCCTGCTTTTCAAAACATGTATTGCGATTCATTTAACATCTCAACCGACTTGAATCGTCACATAATATAATTGATTATAATTTATATATAATATTTAAAATGATTTTCAATATGCTTTTTTTTACAGTGAATCGAATGTAAACACTGGTCCAAGAGCACTTCCGGTTTCCTTTTTAATTGTATTTTTATCTTACATATATAATTAAATCTTAATTTCTCAAAGACATTTGTTTAACATTTCAATTAGGTTATAAATGTTCTGTTGATTGTATTCTGTTCAAACGTGTTAAAAAACTGAAACAGGAAGTTCCTCTGGGCCAGTGTTGGACCAGCGTGGTTTACGTTTTTGGAAGTGGTCTATAAAAAGCCAATGGTTTTGAACAGTAAAATGTGTTAAAATGTGCTCAAATATTTACTTGTGATAAATCTGAATGAGATCTGATTTATTTAACATGGAGCAAGTCGCCTTATGGGTGCTGACATGTTGACCACACAAAATACAACAGTTTATCTCATTAACCTCCCTGTTTTTAGACACTTTTGGTTGCAGAATCCAAGAGGACTGTTATATTCTCCAGCACATCCTAAACAAACAATAGAGTGTGTCACAATATTAAAAACCACTAAGTAACAGTATTATTAAGTGTCTCATACTGTGTCTCAGCAGTAGGACTGCTTTTCAGCGAGCGGTGATTTCTGCATCTAAAGAAGGTTTTACTCAATAAGCCATAAAAGCAATAGTTCCATCACGTTACGTGGAGAGCTGCCAAGGCCTTTGACAAAACGCTAACAAGCCGAATGTGCCCAGACGGGCTTATATAGGAGGTATAAAACCCCTACATTTAATCTCTGTGGCAAGTGAAACTTCAACACACATAGGAATCACAAACCCTTGACTGGCACCAATGCCAGTTGTACACACATGATCTGAGCTAAAACTGACAAGCCCGACTATAAACACACGACATCACACGCATTCAGACTCATTGATACTATTAGAGTGAGAGCATCAGAAAGCAGCTCAGATTAAGGATTACATTAGAAATGAGTACGTGTTAGCGTACATGGCTCACGGATGGACTCCAGCAACACACATGACCGGGAGAGCTTCCATCTGATTAGAACATGTGGTTTAAATGAGACACAGAGTCCACCCCTCCCCCTGTGTAAGCAATGGTGTCAGTCAGTTAGACACGCTCATACGTGTGCGCTGGCAACACACCAAACGTCCCACAAAATGTTGCTGAATTTACCTAATCCTCGTTGTAACGCGGTCTCTAGGCAAGGAAGGAAGGAGGCGGGAACCGGCGAGCATTTAACAAACTTTAATAAAATAAATAAACAATAACACGGAAGTCAAATGTAAAGCACACAAACATAAAGCAAACATTACATGATCCGGGCCCAGTCCTCTCTCGTCGGCAGTCCTGTCGCTCGTCCTCTTATGCTCCCGATCTCCTCTGTGAGGCATGCGGGACCGGTGCGCGAACAGCTGATACTCATTATCACTCACGCCACCGGCCCCGCCTTCCTGCCCCATGGCTCTCGTCCCGCCTTCCTCGCTACATACCCCCATCACCCCTCACAGGCCGGGGGGTACCACCGCGACTGTGCTTACTCCCCCCCCGGGGGGCCCTCCACTTGAGAGCCCCAGCGCCTGGGGGTACGCACCGACGAGACGAGAGAACGGAGCCGGGAGCACCACGACTGCCAGCGGCTGCCCGAGGCGGTGGTGCCGGGTAGAGAGAGAGCTCGACGTGCACGCGACCGTGCTACTGGTCCAAGGTGGAATGGCGGCCAGAGAAGAGGGAGCGGAGGGGTTGGTCCCGTTTGCTATAAGCCGGAGCCTGCTGCCCTCCGCCATGGGAAGGGGAGGAGCAGGAAACGGGAACCCACGGCCGACTGCCCTCGGGGAACAGCCATCGCCAACCGCCAGGAGGCGGAAGAGGATCGGGTCGCCCCAGAGCGTCCCGCACCACCGCATAGCACCGCGAAGAAGAGCCTCTCGGCTGGGGAGTGCCCGAACTCCCCGCCTTCCTGCCCCACGGCTCTCGTCCCGCCTTCCTCGCTACACTCGTCTTAAAAAGTAAAGAACCCCTTTCGCAGCATTCATGTACTGTAGCTTTCTCAAAAAAACACATATAAATCCAACAATAACAATAATTGACATTTTAAAGGGATATGCGCACAAAAATGCACAGCGAGAATATCAATGTAGTAGACATGTTACATCACACAGAAAAATAACACACAGTTGATGTCAAGACCTTTTACATGTTTTTTTTTCTTGATAACTCTTCGCTTTCCAGTCGCTATCCACCTCCATTAATTTTTTTGACACCTGTTGTAAACAAACTGACATTTGTGGGCACAAAGCCTGCGGAGTGTGACAAGCATGTCTGTGAAACGCATGGATGACCATTCCACTGCTATTCACAAATAGTATGATTCTTTTCTAAATGCTGTAACAAAGTGATTTTCAGGCTCGTCCAGAGGTGTGGACAAAAATATAATTTACTAAAATGCTCTTGACAGCAGCGTTGTACTACTGCACCAGTAACATGAGAACAAAATTGTTATTCGAGTTGTAAACTTGAGTGAAGTGAATGATGAGAGAGACAGATTGGGTCTGTATGTACTGTACATTGTATAATGCGATAATACCATGTTGTCCACATAGCCCATTGCATGAACAAATGACTCATAAAGATATTCTTTACATTTATTATTTAAAAGACCATTAAAGATAAATCAGTTATGAGGAATCAGCTTGGATCAAACTATAATTTAAATAATGTTTTATTGCAACAAATTCACATTTAATAGAAATAATATTTTTGGGGGGTTGATGCTTCACATAATACTAAAAGAATTGTTATTTGAATTTGAACCAGAATTATTCAATCTCCAGTCTTCAAACACATGACATCAGACGACCTGTCTTAAGCTCAGCTATCATAATGTGCCCTATATTAAAGCTATAAAAGCCTCAGGTCATTCAGTTAAAAGACTATTTATTCAGGGGTTTAAAATTCTGAGATATTCTCATTTCATCTATGGGATTTTTGTGGATATCAAATCGAGGTGAAATATTTCACATGCTTATGTACTGTATGTACTTACCTGAGGGAGTGTTTAAATTCTTATAGCATTAATGTAGAATGAGGACATATATTAGCAGTGTTCAACACAGCACAGCATGATCATGCAACTTCTCTATAGCGTGAATTTAGACCAACTCACCATAGATAAGAACAGCATCATGTCTGTTAGAATATAAATGTGTCTCTCTGCCTCCCTAACTCTCTCTTTCCACCCTCTCTTCCACACAAGCTGCTTTTCAACATCTGTAGCTCAGCCCTGGGCCCATCCTCTACCTCCCAATGAGCATTCTCCTCAAGGGCAAATAACAGCGGATACAAACCAACTCCACCACCAGCTACCAATGCTATGCAACAGCCACTTAGCAACCAATATCTTCAATACATAGTAGGCTATATGTCCTAAGTATCTGACCTTGTGTAGTGATGTTTCCTGGTGGAAGATAATCTTTTTATGAGTCTCTGTTGATTTCTCATTGGGTTCCCCCTTTACTCATTCGGTTCCGCTGTGTTGGAATGAACTGCCAGCCTCCACCCGAACTGCAGCATCCTTCACAACTTTCAAAAAACAGCTCAAAACATACCTGTTCCGCATTTATTTGACTAACTAATAACTGTCTATGTCTATTGTCTAAAAAAAAAGTTCATTCTAGGGCTGCAGCAATCGATTCTTTTACTAATCGAGTATTCTACTGATTTTTCCATCGATTAATCGGGTATTCGGATAATAAGTACTTTATCTTTATTAAAAAGCAATACTAAATATACAAGAGAAAATAAGACAGGTCTCTTAAAATGAGTAAAACAACTAATTTGTTTCCTTTTTTAGAACAATTAAAGTTTTTATTGCTGAAATTGCATACATTAATATCTGTGAAAACTAAACCCATTTAGTACATTCCATTGCCATATTAAATTCAAAATGCAATATAATACAAATATATAAATAAGAAACATGAATAAAAATAGAAAGAATAATTCGGTAAACAACTAACTTCAGCTTATGCATGATGCATTTAGTTTATCTAAATTAGTTTTAGTTTCTTTTTTTTACTATTAAATAGTAATATATAGCCTATGACTTTTATTTTGGCAGGTTGTCGGAAGACGCTTCTTTTTTAGCATGTCTGTTTCTTCACTCAAACAATAACATGTTCGTGAAATAAACTCTCAGAGCAACTCTGGAGGTGAAGTTCATGTCCTCATTCAGCGCAGACGCAGACATATTTATGAGCATCACGCGTGTAGCACGTTAAACTGTGCAGTTCATTCACGCAGACCAGCCAGATGACATGTGTAAATAACAGGATTCGGCGTCCACAAGTCCGCATCTAGTTTGATGGAAAACAAGTTTCACTCGCAAAATAGACTAAAACTAAGTAAAATAGCAGTTCACCATTTCAATAAGCTATCACTCATTTATTAGCATGAGAAATACGTGTGAGCGTGTGAACAGACTAAATTGCGTGTCTTGCGGTGAATGTGTTATATAAAATGTGTTGGCAGAATATTGTTTAAACACGTGAGTACGTCCATGTATTAAAATACATGCACTGAAAACTTATAGTGCACTGATGGCATATGGACACATATGATATGCATGAATGGCATTCAATGGCCGTACCAGAAAGCCAAACACTGGGTCACATTCTGATACTGAAGTAACCAGAGATGAATATGACCCTATGAGACAATTGACACACAGGCACAAACAACTGAGACATAAACTGCTGACGTGATCAGAAAGACTATGAAATTTCATAGACTTATGTACGAAAGCCAGTAAGCATTTTAGTTTAACCCGAAATTTCCACAGTGACGGTCTCAATGGACAGATGGACACGGTGTGTTCACAAACGCATTTACACAGATGCAAGGTAACCAAGGTCAGTTTCGCTGTCACCTAATTAATAATAGAGAATTGAGGCAGAGCACCACCCCCTCCAGCTCTCACTAAAGCACCACACACACGTAACACACAACGGACACACCCACAGACGCGCACACACGCACGCACTCCTGTAGGATGCCCTAACCTTGATGATCATATGGCGTGGAGCTGATGTAGCGTGCAAAATTACAATGGCATTATTGTCGCGTTTATATGCATAAAAATAAGAGTTATCTCTAAATAACAGAATACACATTAAGGTTAACACACAACCGTATCCTTAGGCGACCACTAAATATTTGCATTAAAATCGTAACCTGTAGAGGTCATGTGATTAAAATGAACTTTTCAGGTGAGGTTGTTGGATACTAGCTAATAAATTAAGCGAAACCAACCAGTTAAAATATTTTGTCTTGCATTGAGATCTGAAAAGACATTTTACGCCATATCAGATCTCACAAATCCATTTTAATCAAATGACACACTTTACAAATAATTGGCCTCAGTGTTATTCGACGATCTTACTAAACATGAACAGGCTATAATATACCATTCGGCTATATTATAATTACAAAAAATATGTTAAATATTACATTGTTTAGCCTACATTAGCTAGATGTTTAATTTAAGTTGCACGTCTGGTAATTTCGTGTAGTGCGCGCTCACAACCCTTATGCACAGCACACCTCTAAACTGCCACGACTGTGCTTGAGGAATGTATGTTTTAGGTGAATCCAACACCTTAAGGTAACGCGAATCTTTAACGTGTATAGTTTAAAAAAGCTAATACATCTACATCCAGGGAAGATGAGGAAAGTCCTTATGCGCGGCTGATCTCACTGCAAACATAATGAAACAAAACACAACGATCACGCGTTTTTCAGAGTTTAATTATTTTAACTCGATACTCTTAATACATTGTATGGTGGAAAACGAAGCGCAACGTTTCTTTGTGAACGCGTCTTGAGACCAGCGCGCAGCCTCCTGAAGGTGATCGGGTGATCGCTGAGCGTGACGGGCATCACCTTCAGCAGCCGCACGTGCTGGACAGCGCCTCAGCGGAGCAACTTCATCCTGCGTGTCTAACGTTACACTTTTCTAGCTTGCGATTGAATATATATACCGACGTTTTATATACAGTAAGTAGGCTCACAGTGTACCATATTTACACATTGTTGACCAGTTCACTACTTTAAGTGTGACAGTTTCTGTGCAATTGGAGAAACACAAACAAATCCGTCGCCTTAAATTCCTTTAAAAAATTAACGTGGATGTGCCTACCTGATTATGTCATCGTTGTGTCCCAAATAAAATTTCTGCTTGTGTTCCCGTGTGTTGTACACAACTCCGACGCCGGCGACAAAGTAGACAATCTCCTTGGCGGCCGTGTAGTACAGGTTGTTGCGGCACTGGTGTCCCCGGTACCCGTAAACCCACTCCAGTCGCAGATGACAGTTCGGCGCTGTTCTGTCAGCCATGTTCGGACGTGTTTTGCTTGGAAGGGAACGGCTGGTGATTCTTCATTCACCGCCGCGACGAGCCGTCAGTCAGTCCCGTTTATCCGCTCAGTCCGCCGTCAGCGCAGGTTCGTCCGGCCGAAGACAAACAAATCGACGACATATCTCTGTTCAAGTGAAATACACAACTTTAGGCGCTTTGCATAATATTATTGCATTATTTTTGGTTTGTTCGCGCGCTGTAAATCGGCTTTGAGTCCGCCGTGTACAACTTGTGACATGTGCGAGACATGAAGCGACTCTTTCTACTTCTGCTCGGACGGGTGGCTTTGCTCTAGTGACATGTCAAAAACCTGAGAACATAGATTTCTCGCATTCGTTAACTGGGAACGACCAATGATTAGCCGCGGTGGTGATGGACATAACGTCTGGCCAATCAAGAAGTCAGGTTGACCTGAGTGAAAATGTGTGGACCAATGACAAGCGGAAGGACAGAGGCGTTTTGTGTTTAAGCTGTGCACGGCCTGTTCGTTTAGCAAAAAAAGCCGTTTAATTGCTTTGGTTATTAGGCCTATACTACAGTCTATCTCTGTAAATCGGAGTTTTTTTTTAAACTGCATTTTATTAGTAATATTGGATTTTGTAAAATGTCTTTATTTAAAAGAAAAAAAAAACAATGTTGGACAGTGTCTTGTAGGACAGAATCTTCAGCTTAATGACAACACGCTGTTCAATAAATGCCTGAAGAAAGTTTTATAAACGGGTTTCTGACATCATCATCAAAAGGTTTCTGACATCATTGATCTGATTTTTATTTGAAAACTACTCAAGTAATTAAAAAAATGTAAGTAATGCTTGTCTGCACAAACCTTGTCTGCCAAGGCTTTTAAATAATAACTTATTACTATGGAGTTGATCACTAGCCCCATCTTCTGAGTCTCTGTGATATTCTAGAAGGGAATATGGCTTTTTCTTTTTTTATTGTCTATAAGGCAAAAATATAATAAACTATGATATAAAAATAAAATATATAACCAAGAAAGTGAAAGCACACTTCCCAACAAGCTATTCCCAACACAATTTGACCACATCTGTAAGACAAACTTAAGTTTTAACATAGTTAAATTTTCCTAACTAGAGTATGAGCTTAGCAAGCACATTATTTAATTGAGTATTTTATTTTTATATGCATTTTATTTAAATGCATATAATCATCTTTGAGTATTACCATTAGTTATACATAAATATGCAAATATGCAGGTTGCCTATGAGGAAAATCTTGACAGGAAAATATTTATAAGGACAAAGAATTGGTAGGTGAGGATTTTTTCTATTTGACAGCACAATGAAGGCAAAATTACAGAGATAAAAGGTAAAGCTGTATTGAAGACTGTCATTCTCTCTTACCCTTGCAGAGCTAAAAGTATCAGGTAATACAAAACAGAAGCATATCACATTCCCCATTAGTCATATAAACCTGTTCCAACCATCTTAAACACCCAGGGCAAACAAGAGGTTAAACATCTAATGAACATAAAAAAGCAGACTAACTGCAACATGGCTTATGATCTTTAACAAGGCAGCCTTTAAATATGTAGTCCATAGCAGTGAAGGGAGACATTATAGAAAAACACTGTTTAGTTAACCTGTAAAATTTCATTTTAAACGCGTTACATAAACAATTGGAGCCCAATATTAAACATAAGTTGCTTAGTGTTGAGTGGGTTGGCAGTAAGGCAGAACAAAGTAAGTAAATGCTGAAAACTCCATTAACAATGTCCTACAATAAGACATTATAAGTCTGCTGACTTTGTGTCAATATTCATTCCACTCAAATTGATAAAAGTTGGTCATTAAACACTAGTGTGTTCATGTGTGGTATCCAAATCACTTTACGGGCAATACGTGGTTGAAATATATTTTATGATTAACTTTTCCAATCTGCATAGCAAACAATTTAGTAACCATACAAAACTTTGTCTTAAAGTTTTTAAAAAGAAATGCATAATGATTTCAATACAACATTAATTTATATCAATTGCTAATTATTTCACCACATGGTTTTAATTACAATAAATCGTATTATTTAAACGAGTCACTCATTTGAAACGCACATCATGGCAGTTCACAAATTAGTTTGATCAGCAACCAAACAATGATTTAATATTGCCTAGTTAACTGTACGTCTGTATGAAACTTAAATACTTTGTATTCATTAGTCATTTTCAAACAGGTTAGCGATTAAAAACAAAATTGCAAAAGAAATGTTCTATTTCCTTCTAAAGCAGGAATGGTAACCAAGCGTCAAAGCGTTTACCCATTCGGGGAACCGATGTGTCCTTCTGTGCAATTAGAAACATCATCAAAAAGTACTCCCCATATATTCATTAATATCTATCTTGTACAGTTTGTTCATATATTTAAAAGGTGTGTACTGATGCTTGCTGTGTCAAGTCACAAAAATGACTTACAGGATCAAATACAAAACATTAGAACTTTTAAAGGACCGTCTGCTAAAATCATTTCACGTACGTATGTACACACACACAGGGAATGTCAAGATATCCTCTTGCAAATGTCCAACAAATCTCAACACTGACTATCATTACACATCAAGACATTAATGACAACTGACATATTTCATATTTCAATCCAATTTTTGATTTTCTATAACACTAGGTTATATATAGACATAACGCACCGAAATGCATGTGAAAAATGACAGGTGTCATAATGTTTACAGAAGTGCAGATCTCGGTGTGTCACGAAATCGCAGTGGCATCTGGGCACTGCATGCTGTTCCATGTGGCCTTCGGTAAAGAGCAGGTCTGGAGACAATGCACAAGCTTCTACACTGTGGATCATCACACTATGGGATTTCCACTAAATACAGAGCACAAAGACATTGTAGGTGTCCTGGAGGTGTGAATATTGTGTTTTGTGTTCAGTTTAAGCGCCTAATAGGTCAGCCTTTGCGTAACAAGTAGAGACTATTTCCAGCTCAAATGTCCGACTATCATTAGTTAGCTACCTTCCACTAATTCTCCATTGTGATTTTAAAATGCCACATATCAATGGATCAATATTGAGTTCCCGAAAGTTCACATTACAGTACTGAGTTATTAGACTTAAGAGAAAGCGAAAAAAAAGAACTATAAAAAATACACATACAAAGGCATTGGAGAAAGTGTCCAATGCCCATCACCATCATTACGATTATTCCCATTATAGTTTATTTCGGATTACAGATATATTATCAGTATAGTAGTTATTATTGTTATTGTATATTATTCATTTTGTCTTCACAATTTGTTCATGGGAAGGCTGGGGGCTTGGGGGCAGTCACTGTGACGATGCCTTTGTGGCTATTGTGGATACACAGTGCTGTTGGAAGTTGGGGGAAATGGCCGTGTTGCAGCCCAGTCTCTGACACGGGCCCTTCAGACCACCGTCACCCTCCACGATCCAGGGGCTGCTGTCCGACTCCTTGGCAAGCACACTGCAGCACTCCTGGGAGGGGGCACAGCTACGCTCTCCGGCACCTAAAGTGGTTTGATGGGCGGAAGGAGGCGGTGCCAGTGGGTCACTGGAAGAGTGGTCTTGGAGGACGCTGATGATGTGGTTGAGGAGATCATTGAAGAACTCAGGAACACCCTCATATCCTATAGAGACAGTAAAAGAAAAGGTCTAAAAAGGGCCATGAAGAGGTTTCCCGAGTTAGAAAAGTCAATGACGTAAATCAGAAACACTTAATGAAAATTAACAATTAGTGAATGCATTAGCTAACATTAACTAACAATTCTACTACAGCATTTATTCATCTTAATTCATGTTAATTTTAGCATTTATTTTTACATTTATAAAATCAAATGTTGTAACTGTTAACATTAGTTTATGCACCATGAACTAACATGAATAATTGTACTGACATTCAAATTAATTAGGATTAATAACTGCTGAAAAAGTATATTGTAGTGCCCTCCACTATTATTGGCACCCTTGGTAAATAAGAGCAAAGAAGGCTGTAAAAATAAATACGTATGTTTCTCGTTTTGATCTTTTATTTTTTTTAAATCTACAAAATTCCAACATTTCATTCAAGTAAAACAATTTGAAGTGGGGGGAATATCACATTGTGTAAAAAAATGTTTTTCTCTAATACACCCTGGCCACAATTATTGGCACGCCTAGAAATTCTCATGAGTAAAATATCTCCCAAGTACAGTATATTCCCATTAATATTTAAATTGTCTGAGCAAACCAAGGTGACTAGAAACACGATGTTGTCCAGTCATGACTTCATGTTTCACAGTAGAATAATATTAAATGACACAAAGCCCAAACCCCCTTAATCATTCATCACAATGGGTAAAACCAAAGAATATAGCTCTGATGTGCAGCAAAACATTGTTGAGCAACACAAAATAGAAAGTGGGTTTAAAAGGAAATGGTTGAAACAATAAAAATTCCCATTTCCAACATCAGGGCGATAATTAAGAAGTTTTAATGGACTGGAGATGTTGCAAATCAGCCTGAACGAGAATGTGTGTCTATATTGTCTTAATGCACAGCAAAAATAATATTTTGAGTGGCCAAAGACTTTTCTAAGATCACAGATGGAGAATTGCAGAAATTAATCAAATTTGGTGTCAGAAAAAATAAAATAAAAGGAAAACTGTTTGGGACACTGTTCAAGAAACAAATCTTCTGCTCTCATGCAAAAATAAACTCCACCATATTAATCTGCCATACTGTAACATCAACCAGGACTGGGTTCTATGGCCATATGAAATGAAAAATAGTTTTTTTGGCAGCAATAACACAAGATAGTTTTGGTGCACACATGGATAAAAAAGTGCCCTATGTCCACAGTTAAATGTACCACCAGATCTTCATTGTTGTGGACCTACTTTTATACCAGAGGTTCTGGACATCTTGATCAGACATGTCATCATGTTTTATATAAAATACCAACAGATATAAAATTCAAACCTGACTTGCTCTTATAGAAATATTATTATGGGTTAGATCTTCCATCAGCACATTGGTTCAAAACAAACATCCAAATCAACAAAAACGGGTCACTGAACACAAAATCAAGATCCTACCATTCCAGTTCCCTGACCTGAACACTATAGAAAATGAGTGGGATGAACTGAAGAAGAGGGAGCACCAACATTTGAAGGATCTGGAGAAATTCTTTATTTAGGAATGGACTCGGATGACTGATGTATTCTCAAACCTCATCAGACTGAAAAGAAAACACTCTGTTTTTCTTATAAATTGAGGTGGCGGAGTGTTTTAAATCGTGCCAATAATTGGGATGTATGGGAGAATTTTTTTTTACAATGTGATATTCACCCTACTTCAAATTGTTTTCCTTCAATGAAATGTCGGAATTTTTTAAATAAGAGATCAAAACGAGAAACAATGCAGATTTATTTTGACAGCCTTCTTTGCTCATATTTACCAAGGGTGCCAATAATAGTGGAGGGCACTGTATTTTGTTAATTGTTAGTCCATGTTAGTTAATACATTTACTAATGTTAACAAATACAGGTGATAAAGAAAGCTTTAATTTAATTTAAATTAACCTCAGCCGCAAACATTATGTCTGGGAATCACATTTAGCTCACATCACTATAGACTAAATGCACAAGTGCGAGCTTGAGCAATGTTGCGGGCTGCAGTTCACTTAATGGACACAAGTGTCGCTAATGAGAAAGGTTTCCGAATTCTTCATGTAGCCTTTTTAAAAGTGGTTGCATTTCATCACTATTATTTGTCATTTATCTTGAATTTGATAGCAGGTTGTACCCTTTCAAATCAACCAATGCGTGCAAAATAAAAAAGTCCTAAATTTTTTCAAGGATGCTCTAAACTCTATGTAACATTGGCTTGCCTAGTAGTTAGCAGGATATTTGTGTGGATACGCACCAGGGAATGCATTGATGTCAATGACTGCGTGTTGGCCCGTCTGGTTGTTGATAATAACGTCAATGCCGAAGAGCGAAACCCCCAGAGATTCCCGCAGGGATTTACAAAGCTCCCTGATGACATCATCGTTAGGTGGCTGGGATACACCTTCCACATCGTCCCTCTATTAAAACGTGAATACAAGGGTAATAAATTCAATAAAGTGAGCCTAAAAAGTAAGCAAAATCAATGCTTACATGCTTACGACAAGACATTCGTGGTAAAAGATTTGACCGCATTGAAATATAACAGTGTGTAGAATTCAGAACAGCCCCTGAAACAGCATGCTCACTTACGGATGTGAGGTCAGACGATGACTCTGGCTTGGACACATTGTGGCTATTGAAGAAAATCGCTTTTCTGTCTGGAATGGCAAAAAGCAAACAAAACATATTTGGGCTCAATTAAATGAGTCGATGAAATAAGAGTTAAATTGTAAACATGTAAGTGCACAGAAAGCCACTAGACAGCAGCAGAGGCCTGTGGTTGAGTTCACAGATTCAAAATGCTTCGGGAGTGCGAGGCAAACAGGGAAAGAGAGCAAGAGACCAACAGAGAGAGAGAGAGAGAGAGAGAGAGAGAGAGAGAAAGTGAAAGAGAGGAAAAAGAAAAATCTTGCCAGAAGGATGCTGAGATTTATAGGCTCCATTCGAATAGCAATAAAAACAGACTGATTTACAGTGAGACAGCGATCTACCATTTAGCTTTCCTTCTTTCTGTAGACACAAAGCCATGCACATGTTTATGGTACTACATTAATGTAGTACCATATTAATCCTGTTATAATACTAATCCTCCAAGACCGTATCTTTTTAAACCCCTTCAGCTAACTAAATTCTGCTTCTAAATATGGCTCTGTTTAATGGCTCTATTCATTTATGTTACTGTATTACATATGTGGTTGCATGTGTACTACATATTATTTCAAGACAAATTTAGACACACAGATGATCCCCTGAATTTGCATTAAACTAACAGAACGCTCGGCCACAAGCTGTATCTGCTTTACATGGACTCCATGAGAATTCGCATAATATGCAAAAGTCCAGACGCTGGTGGTGGATATCTGACTTGTCTGAGCACTTCTGCTGACTGGATGATGGCACAACTTCAGCCATTATTTGAAGAGTTCATTTGGAAAAACAGATTTTGAACGTTTTAATTTTATTATTCCAAGTAATATCAAACAAACTGCAGTTGGGTTATTTTGATTAAGTAATATTAACTCACACAAATACAGCTAACTAACACAGTAAAAACATGATAATCAATAAAACACATGCTTTTTGAATTTTTTTAAAAGCGAAGTCATCTTTTTTTGCATTTAAACTCTTCATTTTCAGTTATGTAAAGAGATCCGGGTTAAACAACGGATCTTCTCTGCACGTAAATCATAACAACATAAACTCTGTCTGATGGTGGTATAATGAAATAACCCACAGCTCCTTTCACGGACATAATTCTTAGAAAGAGATCACGTGCACTTACCGGACGGCCCGGAGGGGAAGTTCTTGAGTGATGGTCTCTCCACAACAGTGTAGGACTCCCCAACCACAAACACCTTATAGAGCACAGCATTGTGGTTTATAAAACTCTGAATGACACACGGAGGCTTCACATCCTTTAGGTCCTCAGCACTGAAGATTATGGCCATCTGCACAGGGTCAACGTGAGAAAAAAAGATAGGTCTAATTCCTGTTATTAATATCAATCACAGGGGTCGTGTGTGCTTACAGCTTCCTCCTGAGATGCTTACTTAAGCACACTGCCATATTCCCACAATGCAATGTAGAGAGAAATATTTACTGTAAATGAATGCTTCACACTGAAATCTTATATTCAAAAGCAAAAAATACTGATAATAGAAAAAAATAATTTGATAGTTATGCTATTACCCAATATTTGTGTGTTTGTATTTTTATTCTTATAAAAAAAATAGTACCATTATTCATTTAGAAACATGTTAATTTGAAACTCTAAAATAATTTAATAATAATAATTAAGTCAGAAGGGTCATACCTCATGGGAGTTTGTTCCGTGAGCCACCCGTGTTTTGCAAACTGGGAGTAAAAGAACACATTAAACAAGATAGCAGATGAATATGTGCAGTTAATAAAGTTTACAATATGCCATTGCTAAATGCTTCATTCTAATTGGCTGACAGACATTTTAAAGCAGTGTGGCCAATCATGCTCCAGAAGATCGACTGTCCTGCAGAGGTCTTCAGAATTATACCATGTCCACATTTGACAAATGCAATCGTTACTAATACAGAATCTATTGTAGATCGTCGTTTATCACCACCGTGACATAAGTGACATGGAAATACAGATACCTTTTCTAATGAGTTGCGACGTTGTGTCACATTTTTTCGGGTGTGGACACTGTTTCGCTTGAAAAAACAGGCATGTTTATTTCATTAGGGTTGGAGCTGAACTCTGCCAGACAGTCGATTACTAGGAGCGGGACTGGGCAACCCTGTTTTAAAGGATTATCACTTCCTATACCAAAAAGGAAGAGGTGGGACTTACTGAAGGGGAATGTAAGACCATGCTGCTCGATCTGCTCCAGTGTGTCGGGGCCACACTCACTGTTCAACACCATAAACGGAGGAGAACGTATCCTGTCGTCTGTAGAAAAATAAAGAGAGTGATAAAGATAAGTCCTGTTGAAAAGAATTTCCAAGCTGGTTTAGGCCGGCTTGTGCTGTTCTCCAGCAGAACTTGGCTAGTGAGGGTGTCTACACACTTGAGGTTAATTTTGCATTTACATTGATGCATTTGGCAGACGCTTTTATCCAAAGTGACTTAACATTGCATTATACCATACATTTGATTCTAAGTATGTGCAATCCCCTGGGATCGAACCCACGACCCTGGCGTTGCTAGCGCCATGCTCTAACCACCTTTATGTTGCTGTAGCACATTATGACATAGGCCTCCACTAAGGAAAGCCAATGAAAGCTTTAGAGAGGCAGATCCATTTTCTATTAAGCATTAACACACTGACCCAGTTCTTTCCAAACTCTCAAAATGCAAACAAACACCCAACCTTAAATTTCTCATTCTGGTTAAACTGGTTGACCAAGAAACCTTGTTAGTGAAGGTTATGCACAACAGCATCCAAAACACGTATTCTTTGTACTAAATCATGGTTAGCTGCCAACACTAGCAGCATTTTACAGTATTAGTGTCAAAGCTTTCCTGTGGCTCAGTGGTTAGAGCATGGCACTAGCAATGCCAAGGTCATGGGTTCGATCCCAGGGGATTGCACATAGTCAGAATCAAATGTATAGTACAATGCAATGTAATTTGCTTTGGATAAAAGCGTCTGCCAAATGCATGAATGTAAATGTAAAGCTCTTCCAAAAGTTAAGCTTACTTAAATGTTTCTGCCAAATTTGACAGTAGCATCACATATATCTTTTGTGGTAAAAGCTGTCCCAGAATGCATTGCTTCAGAGAAAATAAAATGCAAAATGGTGTACAAGGCAACAAGGTGCTCTATTAAATGAGCGCATTAATATTATTAATAAAACAGTAAAACTACTGTAAATGTTGCATCCCATGTATTTTCGACAATCTACTGTAAATGAATGGGACATTTTCTCACTGAATGATGCAAAAACGCTACTGTTAGATTCAAAAGTGTCGCACTAAACATTTGCAGTAGTGTAATGTAACATTTGGTGTGAAAGAGTAATGGCAATACATTTTGTATAGAAAGGCGGTTATATCTCAAGCAACTACGGGTTTATTGAAAGGAATAGTCAGGGTTCCCACACTTTCATCAACACCAAATTCAAGGACTTTCAATGACTTTTTCAAGCACATTTTGGTCAAATTTAAAACTGTTTTTGTGCCGTCGCCGGGCACTTTGGGAAAAGGATACCATTTTTTATGATTTCTCTCTTCACAAAGGGCCATTTCAGAAGTCTGTTAGCAAAGGGTACATGCAGTCACAGACATACATAGACACCGCATTGAAGGCTTTGGCCTGTTGCTGTTATGGGTTCAACAATGCTGCCATATTGGGGAGGACAAGACATAAACAAAAGGGAGCTTCTTTGAATAAAAAGCACAATAACGTTTACATTTCAGATCGATTTTTAATGATTTACTGTCTACGTGGAGTATAAAAATGTCTTGTCTCGAGTTACTTATAATAGATAGTCAGACTTAGAAAATTCACACTGGTCAATTAGTGATTTGGCTTATTTTTCATAGTAACTGTGGAGACATTCCAATGCAAGTATGGGATACTGTACAGTACAGGCGCCCGCTTATGATAGAATTAAGGACTGAAGCGGAGACAAGTATCACACAGAAGGGGTTTCTTTTGCGATGACAACCGACTGGCTGAACATTATCCTGATTTTAACATGGCTACCTGCCTCAAGAGCAAATTATATCATGTATTATGTATTGATTTTAAATATTTTATTAAACCATTTCTAACTAATTCAAACCTACTGCAGGGAAAACATTTTTACTTTTGGTTTTTAGGCAAGAAAAAAGTTTAAAAAAAGACAAACATTCAATTTGGTTTAATCATTTGTAAATATATTCTCATATATGTTATTATTATTGTACTTGTCAGAATGACAAGTACCTGGTAGTGTTGTCAAAAGTACTGGTACTTCGGGTCCGAGTCGGTACCTAAAAATAAAAAAGTTGTCGGTACCTAATTTTCATAAGACTGTAACGGCGGGCCAGAGAGTTTAAGCCAACGTTACCCGGAATGGAACAGATGGCCATAGCCGAGGAAGAAAGACACGAGTCTATCAGTTAAACATCCTGCACACTTTTATAGTGGTGTAGAAACGGGGCAGGAAACCCTCCAGTTCAGTCACGAAGAAAAAGGTACACACATTGTCAGCGGTAGAGCGACCATCACACCTGTTCACCTCTCAGCGTCCCAAGCCCAACTCTCCGCGCGCTAACTAGTAATGGGTCGTTCATGAACGATTCATTCTTTTTGAACTAATCTTTAAAATGACTCGGGAGTAACGAGTGTCTCAGCGAGTGATTCGTTCATTTTGTGTTGACCGTGCATGTGCAACATTGTACCAGAAACAGTAATGAAGTTCGTCTCTCGAGTCATCGGGTCCGAGTCCTTTCGTTCTTTTATACCGGAAAGAGAAATGATTAGTTCGTCTCTCGAGTCATCGGGTCCGAGTCCTTATACCGGAAAGAGAAATGATTAGTTCGTCTCTCGAGTCATCGGGTCCGAGTCCTTATACCGGAAAGAGAAATGATTAGTTCGTCTCTCGAGTCATCGGGTCCGAGCCCTTTTGTTCTTTTGTCAAATGGTAGCTCCGCAGGCAAACCTGCAGCCTGTACCGGAGTCTTCGAGTCCGAGTCTTTAACGTTACGTGACCACTTCCCGGATCATCAGTCAAATGCATGATGTACGTGTTATATGTTGTATTATAGGAAGAAATATAAAATGATCAAAAGATATGTGCAATAAACATCTTCTCTAAAACGTACAGTTCTGTTCTTTTTTCTGTCAGTATATTCATAAATGTTTCTTGTGGATTTCTGCATGTATTTTTAATTTATCTTAATAACTAACTATTTTGCATAAGAACTGTGCTGGCAAAATATAAACATAAGCAACACTAGTAAAGTCAGTGTTTATGTCTAATGCATATATTACACAAGTGATCTCTTATTAAATAATTGCACATTTAAATGATTTCAATAGCCTATTATTATATACTTTGCAAACTGCACGAGACGTTTTAGTAAAAAACACAAGTGATCTCTTATTAAATAATTGCACATTTAAATGATTTCAATAGCCTATTATTATTTACTTTGCAAACTGCATGAGACTTTTTAGTAAAAAACAACAACCTGTAAACCTTATTGCATACCTGAGTGACCCAAAATTGTTAATGAATTTATAAATACATAACTTTACAGAAATGCTGTCAGGAAATAATTAAATAACTGTTTCTCATAACTTGTCCCTAACTACAATACAAGTTATTTCTTATTATATATCTGATCAAAACTAGCATAAATAAACGTTATGGGGTAATTTGGCTATTAACATGCAACATTAATTTAACTCTGCTCAGATGAACGAAATGACTCGAAAAAAGATTCGTTCATTTTGCTGAACGAGATTCAAACATCCGAATCGCAAAAATGACTCGAACTTCCCATCACTAGCGCTAACGCAGGAGCCGCGTGCATACACAACATACGTCATCTTAAAGGTACATACACATTAGACATAGGTGGCCGTTACCGCCGTACCGGGTCAACCGGGTACTGATGCTCTGTCTGACAGGTTGTCAGTCGGAAACATTTTATAGACGCAATAAGACGCGATGAGCGGATAAGTGCTGCTCTGATCCACAAGAGATGCACACAGAAATACTTCAGATTAAAGTCATATCAAGAAGAAAACGAACAGAGTTTTGTGGTGAAAGGAGGAAACATCCGGATTTAAGTTAACAATTCAAGCGGTAAGTTTCAAATTGTGTTCGCGTTTGCATTATGAATGTTGTAGCATATGTTAAGTTAAAGGTTACGTTAAAATAAACGTCCCTGTTTGCATGTTAATTTGTTAGCGCCAATGCTAATCCAGTCAAGTGTCCTTATTAACCATTTAATGCTTTTATAACTGTAATGGGGTAAAATAAATGGGAGGACAGGATGGGGTTTACAGTACCTATTTTATATAGGCCTATCTGAAATCTATGTGCTAGAAAACTAGCATACTAACTGTATGACTAGCAATGTGTATGTCTTGGATAGATAACTGTATTAGGTTTAAAAAGCCACAATTAAACTAAATAAAAATATATCTGTTGCATTTATTATTTTAATGTACAGTTACCTTAATGTAAGTAATCTTGTGTAAATGCAGTATAAAAACTGAGGTTTGTTTTAATATTGCATATGCATGTTTGTTCAGTCAGTTGACTTATTGAAGTTTATTCTATTTGTCTTATACAGCAGCAGCCTGAGGAGGATGTTCATCAGCATGAAAGACCCCAGTGAGCACACAACCGTTTCAGCAACAATTAACTTGTATACTTCATGTATACAAAATGGCATTGCTTTCTATACATTTATATAAACAATGAGCTTTATTAATAAAATTGTGTTTCAATTAGCATGTACTGGTGTTTTGCTTCCGAAATTGGTACCGAGAACCGTGGAATTTTACTGGTATTGGTACCGACTACTGAAATTTTGGTACCGTGACAACACTAGTACCTGGATGATTGTGCATTATTAGTTTTGATAATAAAGAGATGAGAATGCCCTCAAGGAGCTTAATTTAAAGGGTTCTGCCCTTCAAAGGTAGTACAACATAGGCGAGTTCACTTCTGTTTGGAATTCGCCTTTCATTTGAATATTTTTATTTTCAATTTATTTATATAGCATTCAATGTGACAAGTAATCAACGGTGACCTGAGGGCGCTATGTAAGCTCAATGTCATCTGTCAATCTGCGTAAATAGTGCTCTGGAAAGTTTCAAGACATTATATAAAATAAATTGTAAATAAAAATATATGATATTACTGTATGATTATTATTACTGTTATATTCAAAATTAGGTACAAAGCAGTTTCTAAAAGATACAGATCTCTGAGGCGTGCAGGAATACACCAGCATTCAAACATTTCGTTCCATCACTGCTGATATGGTGAACTTGATAAAAAATGACTGAGCGACTTCAGACACAGCAAGCTCAAATATCCAAACCTCCGCCCAAACACACAGCAAAAGTTAATTACTGCAACAGATAACACTGCTGGGAGCATGTTTTTGTTTTCGCTAAACCAATGCTATCTAGCTAGCATTTCAGTGTTTCTTAACATCCTAAAAACGATTCAAACTCTTAATGCACATTCACTGACAAGAATAATGATAACTAATGAAATTATTCTTGAAATGAACGTAGCTGAAAAGAAAGTTATTTAGCAGTGGTTTAATACAACATATGTTTGACTGTATACGATGATCTTAACCGTTTTGCTTGATGCATAACCTGCTGGTGTACTCCACATCTTAACTTTGATAAACCATATTTTTATTATAGCTCAAGCATCGTTGAATTTGCACTTCTCTGGCATTGAGCGAGTTAAATAACTCCACGCCTCTGACTGATTTATGCAGTGCTGCACAAGATCACGATCCATCCGCTCAAAGCCTCTTTTTTTAAGTTCTTCCCGCTTTCCCCCAGATCAGCAACATTGTTTTGTTCTGGCTTCAGCAACACTAACCAATATTTTTAACAGAGCGATGCAACTAACAAAATCTAGTTTGTTTAATTTAAGCACTTTCAAGTACCTATGTCTGTTTTCAAATACTTTCCAGTCCTTGAATTCATATGTCAGAAATTCAAATACTTTCAAGCACTTTCAAGAAGAGTGGGAACCCTGAATAGTCCACCCCAAAATGAAAATTCTGTCATCATTTTCTCGCCCTTTTGTCATCTCAAACCTGTATGACTTTCTTCGTCACCAAAGAATGAAGGCACCCATTGACTTCTATTGAAAAGACACAAAACCAATGCAAGTCAATGGGTACCGAGGTTGTGAGAAAATGATGACAGAATTTTCATTTTTGGATGAACTATCCCTTTAAGCAAGTTAAAGAAAGCGAACACTATTGACCGATACTGTATCTGAAACTTAAAACTAAGCCTTATTAAACATTCAGTTTACCAGAACATGAGTCCCAGTGATAAGACCCACCGTAATGCATTTACGCAAAAGGATGATGTTATTTGTCGAGGAAGGATGATACCCGCAGTGAACCTCATGAAACAACTCTCTTGTGAAAGGTCCTCTGTCATCAGTTCCCCTCTGCTTGCCTGTACTTCCCTGTTTACTTTACTGACTGCAAAGCAATGGACACAAGGTACTGACTTATTCTACATAATACAGGAGCCACTCCATAGAAGCGCAGCAATTTGACCTGCGGGTCAAGGTTTTGTTTGAAAATATTGTACTTTCACTGTTCTGGTTATTGCTTTGATGAGAAATGGATGGAACAAAAGCATACGAATTCCAACAGGATGTACCTTTTTGGACAAAAACACCAAAACAGACATGCGTCTTGGACTTGTGGCATAAGACTCTCTTGATTTGGGCCTGTATGTGACCATATTAGACCCCCTAGCAACTGCATAGCGATATCATGGTAACGATAAATAATGCTCTAGAATCACAGCCATGACTTAAGCACAATTTTGCTTCTTTCAGAAACTGTACAAGATGATTTTTGATATAAGCATCATTACGGTAGCTGTGTAAAAGTCCGGCTGAATTTGCCTTTGTAGCCAAGTAACACGCTTTAAGACAGACACCAGCGTCAGCACTGTAATCTGTGGAGATAAGGCATGTTTTTGATAGCGCAGCACAGGAAATGAGTTAAAGAGTGAAGCCTCAACAGCCTGATGACACAGCTCTCTACACAAGCAGTTTACCATTGACTGCAACCATATCTGAGCCCTATCAAAAGTGCTGATGAACTGCTTTTTAGATCTGGAGAAA
Organism: Triplophysa rosa; assembly: GCF_024868665.1. NCBI lineage: Eukaryota > Metazoa > Chordata > Actinopteri > Cypriniformes > Nemacheilidae > Triplophysa > Triplophysa rosa. The sequence goes on from NC_079899.1 coordinate 8,999,518, forward strand.
GAAAAGCTAAATGTGGATCAAAATCTTACATGTTATGTACAAACACTGTAACACATATAATAATCTAACACAATCTCATGACACTTTGTAACTATTTTACATTGTGGCAAATTGATAAGAATGAATTTAAATGTCTTTTAAATGCCTCCGTATGATCTGCTTTTGAACTAATTTTGTTAGATTAAGGGGTGAAGCTTTATTCTTGTTTTTTCACTAATATTGGTACATAATAACAACAAATGTATATTAAATTGCCACCTCATAAAAGGCATAGTCATCATTGATTCACTCGTGTCATTGAAAACCTGTACAGGTATGTGACTCTTTCTTCAGTGGAACACAGAAGAAGATATTTTAAGAAATGTTTTGTGTCCATGCAATGGAGGTCATGGGGTTCTAAATTGTTTTGTCAACATTCTTCAAAATATCTTCTTTTGAGAATGACGTCATACAGCAGTGGTTCTCAAACTGGGGTCCCAAGATGGATCTAGGGCGGCCCACGGATTTTGTGGCATTTTATGAAACACAGAAATTGATCATAAATTTTATTCAATCAAACAGAAAAATAAGACCACCAACCAAAGAATATATGCTTTGTCATATGCATCAGCATTGTATAACTGAATATGTTTTTGGTTCAATTAAAATTCTACGTTTAAGATTTTAAAGATAAGGTAACACGCAGTTTCTGCCGGTCTCATATTAATCTTGAGTACCTATACAGTACAGCGCTCGAGATTAACACTTGTCCGCTTGTCCGGGACAAGTGAATGTTTTGTATGGGCAAGTGAGAGAGAATTTTACTTGCCCGACCGGACAAGTAACGTTAACTTGAAAAAAAATTAACAACAGTGCGACATACAGTATGTAGGATAATAAGAATATGTGCATTAGACAGAGCTGCGTGTTTGTGTGTGACAATAATCAATGTCCATGTAACTAGATACGGACACGCAATCCTGTTAATCCCTTAAAGTTAAGTCCTGCAAAATTAGGTTTTAATTAATTATACAGTCCTGCAAAACTAGGTTTTAAATTAATTATACAGTATTTTCAGATTGTTTTGTGTGCTTATGGGCAGAATAGCAAACAAATAGCAAAAAACGCAGTTGTTAAGTAAGAAACAAACAGTTAGCCAAAATACTGTTTGGATGACACAAAGGTTCCACATACAGCGTCTCATTAGCCAATTTAAAACACAATCTGGCCATTTACTTCCTTTTTTTCTAGCTTGTTTTTGAGTTGGCAAATAATCACATCACTATTGAAATATCCTGCAGTGTTGAAACTGAATGAATGGTGCTGGTTTCTTATCAGAAGCAGTCCTTATATCCAGCTGTTAGTCATTTGTTCTCTCATTCCAGAGAAAAGGTAGATAAGCCATTTAATGAAAGCCAGTTTAAACAAAACGCCCACGTCTTTTTAAGACTTACAAATGGTTAGCAACTTACACCTATTCATAAATATTTTACTGAGCAGCCAGGTTTATAATACTGTTACTTTGTTGACCCTCAGTTAGAATCGACTTCTATGAGGCAATGTTTGAGCACCAGAACGAATGATAAAGTAATGACGTTTGAATAATGAAGTTTCGACAACTTTACAAATAAAAAACAAAATGTCTAAAACTTTGTGCAAGTGCTTTAACTAAATTAAAAGTACAATTACAAGCTTGTTCATACAAACTAAGTAACGATTGAAAATATTTTCTGTGTTAACTGACAGAAGGTCACAGGGAAAGCTGTAGATGTGGAACCAGGGAAACGACGTGAAGCAGTTACAAGGCTTGTGTATCTGATGACTGGTAATATGTGACTTATTATTGGAACTTGAGATTCCATTTCATTCGGCTGAGGGCTATTCTGTAAATAAAAGGGAGAGTAATGGGAGATCCTCGTGAGCAGGTACAAATACTTCACAATGTTCCTGTTTTTGGCCAAGCAAGAGTTCAGGATCAATCTCCAGCCCTGTCTAAACACTCCCGGCTCTCTGCAGACCAGTCGGAGCCGCCAGAGACGTTTACGGCATGTTTTGAACACGTTTATAAAGCATCGCTATGGAGCTTTGGCCCCGATCCTACTAAACAACACAGACGGAAGATTTTACATCACGTTAGTCTCTTCCTTCATCCATTCATCCCTTTGTAAAAGCAAACACGCGGCTGAGGGTTTGTTAAAGCTCAAACCTACCAAATGTCAACTTTGCAGGCTTTTCATTTCTCTCTACAGAGAGAAATTTGTGTTTACAAACTAAATGTTTCTTTGGTTTGTCATGCAAAAAAAGACAAACCAAATGTTCTTACAAGCAGAGAGGAAGCTAAACGTAGTAATACATGGATACATGTTTGTTGTTCTATATTCTAAAGAGACTCAAATGGTCTTGGCTTGTCATTTAAAGCTCATGTATATAACTTTTCAATATTAAAGTACTTCATCCTTTTATGACTGTAAGCCATTTTCATCTTCTCTAAAAAAGCATAATTACCGCATCAAGCGAACTGACAACTTCCACAACGTGTTTCCCAACGTATTTTCTTCTAGGGGTGAAAATTTGGCATATTTTAAAGGTAAATGCTGCAATCTGGTGCCTTTTAAAAGCAAAATTAAGTGACTCAATCTATAAAGAATACAATAGCTAAGATATAGTAGTAATTTAATAATTGGCTCCATAGATATAAATGGTGATAATAGGGCACATGGTAAAATGGGAGTTCACAAACAGTCAAAACATGTAGAGCATGAGCCATCAAAAAATGAAGCAAAAACGTGTTTAACAGTTTAACTAATTTATTTATTACCATATTTTAAAATGGGTGGGCATCATGCCTTTCTCCAGCTTTTTGCCTCGTTTTTCATTTACATTTATTCATTTGGCAGACGCTTTTATCCAAAGCGACTTACAAGTAGGAGAGCATATAAACATTTTGTCAACACGCCAAACAGTACCGTTAGTTTACAAGGCCATGCTACTAGGAGGATTAAAGCTGGAGTAAGCAAAGGAGAGCATGAAGAACAAGAATTTGTCTTTTTTTGACAGACAGACACACAGAGTTATTGGTTAGTCAAATAAATGCGGAACAGGTATGTTTTGAGCTGTTTTTGGAAAGTTGTGAAGGATGCTGCAGTTCGGGTGGAGGCTGGTAGTTCATTCCAACACAGGGGAATGAGTAAAGGTTTTTGCAAGCGATTTGGTGCCTCGCTGTGATGGACTGTGGCGGAACAAAATAGACTATGGCAGGCCGCCATAGTCTCGTCAACGAATGGGAAACACTGCTTCCAGCTCTAGCAGTGCTGTGAGTCTGGAATACCTGTTTCCCACACAATGGCATATGTTTGGCACAAGTCAAATTTTATTTTATTTTAACAGATCTCATCCCCCATTTCAATGGGGGATGAGATCTGTTTGGTTACTGACATTCTTCCAAATATCTTCCTTTGTGTTTTGCAGAACAAAGACATTTATACAGGTTTGGAACAATCTGAGGGTGAGTAAATGATCACAGAATTTTCATCTCTTTAATGAAAAGTTTTGGGCGGCTCTAATAAAGGAAGTCCCGCCTTTCAGTAAAAAGAGACAATCATCAATCAATAAAGATGTATATTACTGTATATAATAGAGTAAAAACTTCATTTTCTAGCAAAAGAACAACCCTTCAAATGTGGGCCATTAATATTTTAGGAATTAAGTGCTATATTGTGATTCTATTCAGCATTTAGCCTAAGTTTTTTTTTTAAATCATGTAAACACTATGCACTGTTTTGTTCCTCATCTTCAGTTCCAATTCGGCTTGTTTACATCAAAATCTTCCCTTTCATACGTATATGGGAGGCACTTTTCCGAATTACAGTGTAATAAACATTTCCTGGAAAAACCCCAAAAGAATCCTTCTGGAAAGGACACGCAGATCACCACAGAAGTGGATCCATCTCCAGATTAAATAAAGGTGTGAATCGTTGCCTTATAAAGCCTGAAACCCTCTTGTCTACTACACAAACGAATGGAGTCCTGTACATGAATTACATAAACAGAACGGAGGGAAAGTATTTCAGAAGTGTAAATTCTGGTCCTGCTTTGTCTCCGCAAGCGAGCGGAACGTAAGACAGAGGACAGTGTTTAGGACGGTGAAGTCCTTCAGGATGTTCATGAGTCATACAGATGACAGAAAGCCAGAAGAATAGGTACTTATCACATCGCTAGCCGTCTCATTAGGAGATGGTCTGAGTGACATAGAAATGAGTGTGAACAGATGAGAAACCCCGTTCATTATGACACCAACAAGGGGCGACTTCCTGTGCAGTGCTGACCGCTGGTGGAAAGCCTTTAAAAGGGATAGTTCACCCATAAATGAATAGTCTTTCATCATTTCCTCACATATATTCTGTACGCAGGGTTTTTCCTGGCTCAAAATGAGGCGGAGGTGGTGCCATCCTGATCTTGTACACACACATAGGCCTACCGTACCTTTAAGTGGCTTAACCAGAGTGACTTTGAGTTTGACATATTAAAAGTTCTAATAAAATTAGATAAAAATGACAATTATTAAGTTATATAAAACATTACTTTTATTCAACCAAACAGAAATTGTTTTGTTATCAAATAAAGCTTTTTTATCATTTTCAACTAACTTTTCAGCCCACAATAGCCAACTGAATTAACCAGTCTTTCTAAATGAGCAAAGCTCATTCACATCTTGCAATCTCTGTTGTCCACTTTAAATGATTCAATGATCTCTTGTATTCGCTAGTGACTGAAAAGTTCAATAGTTTAAATGAATCGGTTCAAATGAGTCATTAGTGTGCGAGTTGTTCTGAACGCAATGTGTGTTCATACTGGCGAACTCGCTGTGTACAGTATACGCTGATTCAACGATACAACTGCACAGCTAAAGACATTACAATGATGTACGTCATGTTAATTTAATAAATTTCAAGAAATTAAACGTACTTGGATGCAAAACAAACAGCCGTGAAACACAGGCTGGCTCTTGTTCTGCAACTCTTTTTAGCACCTCAAGTGTGCTGATAACGAAACAGCGCCTCCACTGTGGCATAATATCGCAACTGCAGTTACAAATGACAGTCTGTTAAATGCACGCAGCATAATTTTGGCAAGAGCCTGAGGGGGCACGACATTTGACAGAGGCGGCCGCCTCCAATTTCTCTATGCAGGAAAAACCCTGTATATGCCTTTCTAACTCCAGCAGAACACAAAAGAAGATATTTTGAAGAACGTTGGTAACCAAACAACATTGGACCTTTCTCAGAGACATTTCTCAAAATATCTTTGTTTGTGTTGCACAGATGAAGGAGTCATACACAAGTTTTGAAAGGCATGAGAGTGAATAAACAGTGACAGAATATTTTTGTTTTGGAGTGAACTATCCCTTTAACTGGAACCAACAAGAATAAGCAGTTCGCACATCATTCACCATTCAGTTGGTATGCGGTCTTGAGCTGAAGAAAGGTTTTGAATCAGTGCCCATTTCTATTGACTCGCAACGGACTCGAACCTTCAGCCAAAAGAGTCAAACCCGTAATCTAGAGAGGCTGTCATGCGTGTTGCTACGGCAACCTCTGTCAGGCATGCTCACTGTTGCTAAAGAGAGGGATGTGAGGCTATATCCGCCGTGAATGTGAGAGGATGAGAGAGAGGGTGACAGATGGCCAGAGTGTAATTTGGTTGTTCGGCAGTAAGCACTGACAAGGGCCAAAAACGCATGCTGATTGTCTGAATTAAATTTATATTACAGCGTTTAAATGTTTCTATGTGAAAATGTTGAATGTTTCTTTCATGTTTCTTGGGATGAGATGTGATATGAGGACGAGAGCAGAGACGCAGACTGGGGCTTTCAGATGACTGTGTTACATAACCATCTGTCATGTCTGGTTCAATAGAGTCCGGACACACACAAAAAGACAAATATAGACATTAACATACATGCCCGCTCAGTACACTAGGGCAGAAGAAAATGCTGTACGTGGGGGGGGGTCATTAAAAGAAAATATATGTTGACAGATCACATGAAATTATAATTGGAATTTTGTGGATATTAGTTCATGCCTGACAGCGTTAAAATACACAAGTCATGCTCTCAAGGGAAAATGGACGAGAGATACTGATGACTCGTCCTGCACTCTCAATGTATTCAACTGTTGAGTCGTGCTTGTTGAGTATGTTAGAAATATGGTTTAGAAAATTAAAAATACTGCTAAAATCAGGTCCAAGTACCTTTCATGCAGTCTTCTATCCTATGCACCAGCTGGTAAGACTTGCAGCGATCCAGCAGAGTTCTGATGGCTGGAAGTGGATCCAGAATGATGGTCTCTGGGTGAGCGTCAATGTAATCCTGCAACACCAATGGGACAGGTCAAAACAAACGAACATGACTAAATGAAATTCTTGTACAAGTTTAAACATTACTAGATGTTATGTAAAAGGCTTTTATCTACCATGTATGAACTGGTACACGTATAAACACGCCACACGTAGACATGCAGCCAGACTGTTACATCACGCCAACTGTATGCAAAGCTGCAAGATTGTTTCTTTTACATAACCACTCACCCACGTCTCTTTCTTTTTTACTGCTCCTTCCACTGTCCTCATTGACTCAACCTCTCAAATCATGTGAAAATGTGACAAATAATTTCCTGTAGCTCAAATGGTAAAGCACGGCGCTAGCAATGACAAGATCATGGGTTTGACCCCAAGGAATGGACACTCGGGAGATGCATGTAAGATATACATTTTTTAACAGAGAGAGAAAGATTGTACTGTACAAACACCCATAAAAGTGTGTGTGATATCATTCTATGGGCTAATGCAAATCTATATAATATACATGAGAGCTTTCTTCGTGAGAGCTCGGTCTTAGAAGAGAGCTTTGTTTAAGAACATTAACAGGCTCAGCACTCTTAAGTTCTCAATAGAGGTCAATGCTTGAGGTGACATTTCATACAAAGACAATGAAATGGGACTGAAATCTAAACTGAACCAGAAACATTATTTTACGTAATATATATATATATATATATGATGTGTATATGAATATATACAGTATATGTACAGTGTGTGTGTGTGTGTGTGTGTGTGTGTGTGTGTGTGTGTGTGTGTGTGTGTGCGTGTACTTGTTTTTATTAGGGCTGTCAACGTTAACGCGTTAACGCATGCGATTAATTTTTTCAAATTAACGCGGGAGAAAATATTTATCGCAATTAACGCAGGATCCGTTTGTTTTGACATCCTTTGTCTAGCGTTACATTATGTAATCACACTCTTATTCGTGTACAGGCTTTTAAACCACTTAAGCGCGATTTGAAACAGTTGATTTGAGGCGTTCAATGAAGATAGACAGCTTCTAAACTGTGGGACGCGGCAAAACGCAACGAGAGGTCCAGTCTGGTGTATACAGTAACGGCTGCGTCGGTGAATCTCTGTCAGACAGCGCATCCGTGTTAAGTTCTCTTTCGTGCTTGAATGGATAAAACCACACAAGATTATGTCAGAAAGCCCGTTTTGTCTAGCATTTTCTTAAGCACAGACTTCAAAGTGTAAAATAAAATCTTAAATGAATGCAAAGAGTTGTGAAAATGGGAGTGCGGTGACGGTCAGATCTGCGTACTGAGACAGCTCTTAAAGGGGCCACGTTCTTAAACGTGCTGCTGTGACTCCTGTCACTAATGTTAATCAAAGAACAAAATAAAAGAAGAAATCAATGTGATTTTGTAGCTTTAATGAGAATTCTTCTGCATTTAATTTATAATTTAGCATTAAAGACTGTAAAGTGTCCTTCAATTTCTGTATATTTCCTACATGATAGCTCTCAATTATACTGTTGATTGGCTATAATTAATGTTAAAATAATCAATTTAATAGAGACATCAGTTACAGTACTAATATCAAAATGTTAGCTTTCATAAAATGATGCTGTTAAAGAAATATGTTGTTTCTATATCAATTTGAAGATTAAATGTGAAATTATTAAAATGTAAAAGTATATTTTAAAATATAATTGTTGTGTGCGATTAATCGTGATTAATCACAGAAAAAATGTGTGATTAATCCGATTAATTTTTTTAATCGATTGACAGCACTAGTTTTTATACATTGTGGGGTCCAAATGTCCTCACAATGATAGTAAGTGTCTCACACACTTTATTACAGATTATTAAACATATGTTCTAATTAGAGGTCAAAGCTTGAGGTGACATTTCATACAAAGACAATGAAATAGGACTGAAATCTAAACTGAACCAGCAACATTTTTTGTGTAATATATATATATATATATATATACTGTATATTAGGGCTGTGCAAAAATATCAATACATGTAACTATCGCAATATATATATTTTTCGATAGTGTATCGATAGTGATACCTCTACTATCGATCATTTTTTTTAAATCATGTCATATACATACGGCCAAAAGTAAGTGAAAGCGAGCATGGCGAAAAATATAAGAACGCTTGGAGCTCTCAGAGCTGATGTGAGGGTGTGCTTTGGTTTTCAAAATAAGTCATGGAGTTATGAGTTATATAAAATAATACTGTTTGTAGGCTTCGCAAGTCATGACACAAGTCACTTGGCTACTGCAGTGCATTAGACAAAAAGTTTATTAAGAAAAGTAACAATGACATTTATTGTGCTTTCACGGATGTGACACCAGCGCATTTACAGCACGGATGAAGCAGGGATTTTATACTGCCAATGTTCATTGTTTTAACTGTAATGCACCACAACAGCCAAGTGACTTGCGTGAGCCACCTTATTCCCCTGTGCTACCCACTTGAGGGGCGCAATCCACACTTTGAGAACCCAAACCTCTGATCTAAAGGTCCATGCATCGCACATCATGGCCACTCTGCAGAGGTAAGGGATGTTTTTACACTTATACTTACAGAAAACCCCCGGTGGTGCACAGCATGTTGTATTTCTAGCTCTACGTTTTACATTTTCTGTTTAAAGTATTGCAATATATCGCAAATGTGTATTGTATCGAAATACATAGCAATATATTGCATCGTGACCCATCTATTGTGATATGTATCGTATCGAGAGGCACTTGCCAATACACAGCCCTAATATATATATATATATATAGATACAGTATGTGTGTGTACATGTATATGTATATGTACAGTGTGTGTGTACTTGTTTTTATACATTGTGGGGTCCAAATGTCCTCACAATGATAGTAAAAGTCTCACACACTTTATTCCACATACTAAATAATGTTTATTTGAAAATGTAAAAATGCTGAAAGTTTTCTGTGATGGTGAAGTTTTGGGGTTGGGTTGGGGGAAGGCAATAGAATATACAGTTTGTCCAGTACAAAAATATTACACCTATGGAAAATCCCAGCAATGTATAGAAACCTAATACGTGTGTGTGTGTGTGTGTGTGTGTGTACGTACTGTATGTATGTATATATGTGGGATATATTGAACGTTACATGAACAAACCGGAAAACTAGTAAGTCAGACCACAACCACTTGCTGGAAACCAGCGGCAAGAACTATGGACTTTAAAGTAATCCGCTAAACTAGCTAGTTTATTTTATTTAGCATTATAATTTTGTTTTAATACCTGAAAGTTACTCATATTCTGAATGCATATGCGTTGAACATCACTTATGCTCATCTTTGGTAGTTTTTAACATAGATATAAATAACTAGATGCCGCATTAGAGTCTGTTTCTATGAGCCGCTATAGAGGGTATGCACGTGTCGTCACTTTCCCACGTGAACACGCCGGAACGCACCTGCTTGAGTGGTAAAACACTGGGCAAAATGAATGGTTACAATACCAGGAAACGCAATTCCGCGCAACATTTGAGTGTCTAAGAACACCTGCTTCCTTTGTAAGTCATAAGGTAGTCGTAAGGATCACCGTCGAGTCCAGCTGCTTGTAGTTTCAGCAAATAATTGCGTGTTTTAGTCCCGGTTTTTGTTCCTCCTATTGAATGCAGCCATTTTGTCTTAGTTTTACCACTCAAGGGAGCATGTCCCGGCGTGTTCATGTGGGAAAGTGACGTCAATGCATATCCTCTATACGTAGGTCATCCGCCATATTGGAACAGTGCGAGCCGGTCCGTTAACACTCAAAATCAAGCTGACTGTGTATGATTATCCAAACATATTTATTGTTGTGTAAACTCAAACATTTTATCTGCGACACTAACACATGATAACTACGAAAGGTTATCCCATTTTTCGGGATTTAAATCCCTGTGGTTTTTACAGCCATGGCTATGCAGCGTAGTGTTGGGCATTCTAGTCAACTGTTAGTGACGTCAGTGGACCGTTCCAAGATGGCGGACAAGTCTACGTGCCTGGAGCACTTGAATGCAGCATCTAGTTATTTATATCTTAGATAAAACTGTGCCACATCAACATAGACCGTAAAGCAGACATACTATAAATTAGAAGAGAGGGGACCTGTTTGACAGAATACAGTTTATTGCACATACCCCTATATAATTATAAATGAAAGCTAGACATTCTTTCATACTTTCCGGTAAACATCATAACTCTGTGATTGCTTTGTTGTATTCTTCTTTCACTTACAGCTCTGAATCAGATAAAGATAAACTTGATTTAGATACAATTCCTGCTCCAGATTCCTTCACTTTATCAGATCTAGGCAAAAGCTTCAGACCACAGACTGTCCTACAAAATAACACATGCTCAGATAAGCCGAGCGTACGGTTCTCACCTGCACACGCTGGACCAGCAGCAGGGACTGAGTGTCGTTCTGGTCCGCCTCCAGGATCAGATCCGTCAGCTTGTGAATGATGACATCCAGTGGACCCTGATCTTCCAACGGCTGGCTCAAGTCAAGCTGAGGTTAAAGGAGAGGTGAAAGGTCATTTTACGCAGACCATGAAACAAAAGCAGTGTTGTCAAGACATTATATGTTTCATATTTTTAATGGCTTCAAATTTAAGTTACTATTCACTGATACTCTTTCCCTGCAGCTGCCAGAATAGACATGACACAAATAAAAATAAAAAAATCATAGGTTTGGAACGACTTTATATTATATCAAATAAGTGGAAAAGAAAAGAAGTTTAACACACCACCTATGAGTAAAAACTAGTGGCTACAATCTAATTTCGATATCATTTCCATGTATGGCCTTGTATTCAGTGTAACAAAAATGTTTGAACCTAGATGAATGCCCAAAGTGGCTTTAAAATTATTTTTATTCCTCCCACTTTCCAAATCTAGAAAAGGTCATCACCCGAGTGGTCGTCAACGTCAAGACGAAGAGGCAACTCCAAACCAGATCGTGAAACTTAAATCCAGCATTGCTGATGTGATGACAATCCTGTTCTGTCTCTGTTAATCTCATGCTTACTGTACACGAACAGGTCGTTCCACCACAAGGCCATATGTGGAGGGTGGAAACACTGCCGTGCCAAAACTACCATGTGTCAGTGCCAAGGATGGTACAATAACCACAACTCTTACTCTTAGACAGTTTGTTTGCTAAACAGTGGCTTCTATATCACACAGTTGGCCTATAAGGTAACAGGAGACGGAGTTCTCTCAATATAATACTACAGAGATACTCACTATATAATACTTCATAAAAGACAGGTAGTGAAAAAATCGATACGGTGATAAAATCAGACACACTTATCGCTGGTATACGTGTTACTTCGTTACGCATTCATCAGTATGTCTGGTTGGTTTAGCTTTCTGTTAATAAATATTTTACAGAGCCGTCAAACGATTAATCGCGATTAATGGCATCCAGAACAAAAGTTTGTGTTTACATAATATTTATCTATGTACTGTGCATAATAATTTTGTATTTATAAATACAAACACAAACACATACACATGAATACATATTTAGGAAATATTTAAATATATTTATTTATATTTACCAATAATTGAAATTATAAATAAAAGTTTAGAAATTTTTAGATTTTTATTAAATATATGCATGTATGTGTATGTGTTAATAAATACAAAATTATTATGCACAGTACACAGATATATATTATGTAAACACAAACTTTTATTCTGGATGCGATTAATCGTTTGACAGCCCTAAATATTTTATATTTCAGCTGTACGGTTTACTAAAAGCTATTTTAACAAACAGCTCACAGTTTACATTAAGGTGCTATAAAAAAAAACTTTAAACAAAGTCTGCATGACAATGGGTAAAAATTATCACGGTTATTTTGCTCAAAGATTTAATTGCGATTACTCTGTCGGTTTAAACCTTTTTTATTTCGTTGCACATACAGTATTTATAACGTTATATAAATTGGCTGAAGTTTAATAATCACACAACTGGCGTGTACGTGCATAATGTAAAAAACTTTTTCTGTACTCCACATAAATAGAAAGTATTGAAATAAGTTGAGAAATGAAAACGAAGTTGTGTTTTTATCCAGAAAACTGCAGCTGCACCATTCACTCTTGTCTTTGTAGTCGGCTTTTGCCCTCACCAATATGGCGGCGTCGTTGAGGTACGATCCAGAGGACAATGAGGCATCTAGGTAATATATAGATGTCTATGAACGTCACCACCACCAAGCCTACGACAACTCTTTCAAACTTTATTAAAAATGTGTTCCCTGGTAAGTAATTACTCTGTGAATGAATCCGCATCTACCCGTTAAGAGATTTGTGCCAAAGTTGCATTATTTGTGAGCTTTATATGTGCGTCTAAAGTCGCTTTTAGGAAATTGTTAGCAACCGCCATTTTTAAGACACAATAAGGCTTTAAAAAATCACAAGCGGTTTAAAATTGGTGTGTTTTATGTCATAGAATAAAACGTGAAAATATTTAGAGGTTTTGTTTACCACAGACCTTATTTAGGGCAATTTACCAAAACCCCATTCTAAAACGCCATAGACCTTGGAGCGATGGAACCGTATGTCCTAAAATGCTAACTCGCTTCCGGGGTTTGCTTACAAAAATACGTCATCTCTGCGGCTCCCTATATTGCGATGATTACGCTTAATTAATTGTTTACAAATAAAAATATGATTAAAATACAATTCATCGTGCAGCTTTATATCGAAGAGTAATACATTGAGTACCATGAGATTCATAAAGATCTTACAAGGATAAATAGAATGAATTGTCATTAATTGCAATTTATTTATTTTTTATTAGTTCATAAGCAATATAGTTGATAGGAAAAGTCTTTTGTGACACTTCGTCGTCTGACATATGAAGAGTTTATTTGCGAAAACTCTTAAGAACTTAAATAAAAAAATCATGTCTTTTATTATGTTATCATGCTTTTATTGTGTTTCCCATTTCTCTCTGCTTTAAGTCTCCCCAACCGGAAACTGCCTAGGGTTTTTCCTGTGAAACGCAGCAGTAACACGTGCATATAGCCCATTCAAGATTCAGTTCCATTTCCTTGTCTGTGTAGTGACACAATGAATCAGTTATTCATGATGCTGTACACCAACTGAGACATCAGAAGTAACTGAAGATCCAACGTCTGTCTGCCTACAACCCAAGGCAGAACATGACCTGTGATGTCTGTCTGTGTGTGTTTGACTGAGGGTGAGCTGCTCTGAAGTGCCTTTACATTTCTGCTTAATATTACACACAAGCACAAGCTAAAAAAAGCTGAACTCTAGAGAATCTATTTCTATGTAAAATACAATACAATGTTTTCCTGTCATTAGTCAAATATAAGAGCGTACGACAGGAATAAGCAGGCAGAGGTCAGATGCTGACCCAGTCCTTCACTGATGATGACTCATTCCCACTGTAAGAAACAGTGGGCAGATGGCTGACGGAGGGAGACGTGCAGAGTGCGAACCTAATATTGAATTTAGGCGAATCATGCAGCGAATCACGTACACGTCATTTAGAGTTGAAACCATAAGCAGAATTAGCAGGTAGATTGAAACGAATAATCAATATTTCATGTCCATGCAACCAAAGTACCATCAGTAATAAGGTCAAGTCATTTTAGAGTTAGAGCGAGTTATTATATTTTTCATTTTTTGTATTTGATGAATTGTGTACAAAACGCCAGGAACTTGTTTTTAAAGTATATTTTTATGCCACAATGACTCAAAAAAACAAACAAACAACAAGAATTTAAATGCAGATAGGGCATAAAAGTCAAACACTGGAACCAAAAATACACTAATAGGACAAAGAAGTGTCAGCAGGGGGTAAAATCCATCGCTGCTGATGTCACCATCCTTTAATCTCCCCTCATTCATAAAATATTGACACGCTCCCAGCCAGCATTTGTGTTTGATGGATCCATTTTAGAAAAATAAGCAGGGAATGAGTATAAAAAGCATAATGACGGGAAATACAAGCCCCCTACAGTCTACTAAGGGTCTAATGAGAAGCACTCGAAGATCACCACAGTAAAGAGCTGTATAATATGCATATGATGAGGGCAGTGCCCTTAGAAATGTTCGTTTCATGATTCACCTCATTATGCCTATGCAGATGGACCCATCAAAGAAACAACTGACCAAGATTATAAAGAAAGCAATGTAGGCACTTCATGAAGCAATGCAGCATCTGAGGGAAACAGGAAATGCTCTTCACCCTAATGGAGCCTCACATCAACAGCCTCAAAGAAAGAGAATTAAATATGAATCATGTAGCGTTCAGGAAGTAAATGAGCCTGATGAGATCATTGTCTGGGTTAATGTGTGTCTGAATGCATTACAGCTTAGTTTATCTGGATGTAATAATCTGACGAGAACAACGAACATGTAATGTAGCGGAGAGGAGAAAAAAAGGATTACAAAAACAAAGAATTTTGAATGAGGTGTGCTGTGTAGACTTTTGAGGTTTAATCGGTGCTCGAATTTGAATCAAGTCTTATGGGGGTCCCCAAAATGACTTCCAAATAGTTTTTAATAAAAAATACATTTATATAATATAAATATATTATTCTTCATTCAGTTCTATGCAACAGAATCAAATGTAACCTTTTTTACCAATTATCCAAATAATAATACCCTGAAAATGAGTATGAAACGTTACATTTTCGAGTGCAAGTGGATCCATTAGCACACAACACACAATACACAACACACATACGCTTACATTTTTAAAGAGACATGACAAATCACCTAAAAACAGACATAAGATATTGTAAATAAGTCTCTTATCTGCACAAATTTCAGATTTGTCATTTGTTTAAATACATTTATTTAGGAGACCTAAAGTCTATTTTTTACTTCTTTTAGGGGTCCCTTATGCCTTATGCTGGGGTCCCTGATAACCCCCAGCCACTCCCTCAATTTGAGAACTAGGTTTAATGTTTTCACAAATATTGTGGACAAGACTAGTTAAACAAAAAATATTTTTAACTTAAAATTGTTTTTTTTATTTAAAAGTAAAAAAAATGTACTTTAATTATTTGTCAAACACAAGATTCTTTAAAAAAAACCTAAAAGCTGTAAAACATTATCCAATACATTTTTATAACTTTTCTAACGTTAAGAAGCATTGGTCTCTGACCTCCTATTTATAAAACAGGGTTTCTGCAGGTTTCACAAAGTCAAATTTATGACTTTTTAAGCCCTTTTTAGACCATTATAAATGAAATTTAAGACCTGTATCACAACATAAAAACCGCACACCCAACATTCCCAGATCAATTTCTCGTGATGACAGCGGAACTTGCTGTATTTCAATACAACTGAATGCCCAATAAAGCCGTTGTTGTTTATATTTATTTATATATTTAATGTTTCTGTTGTCATAAAATATATATTTTTTTTTTCATTTAAAACAAATGTTTATGTTCATATGTTTAGTCCAGGGGTCGGCAACCTTTGCAACCAAAAGAGCCATTTTGGGCCTTCTCCCACCAAATAAAATTAGTCTGGATCCGCTAAATATATGTAACCTTTAAAGATGCCACAATTTAATTAAAACCACAATTTTAACCCGATACTTCCAAGCCTTCATGGCGGAACCATTCAAACCGAGCATTTGTAGAGCTGGCCTCAAAACCCGGGTAGAAAATAGCCTATTACTTATTGATTTTGATGTTTTTAAATGTAAAAACCACGCAAACGTCATAAGTAGACCTCATACAACAGTATAAAACAATAAACAAGCCCAGTTCATCACACCTTTAAATGACTGTAACACAGGTTATGCATGTAAGGTAATTGGTTACCCAGTTGGACCACTAGGTGGCAATATAGTGCGATTTTTATTGTACATAGATGATAAGCAATTTAAAAATTTTTGTCCCTGGCAAGAAGTGGGAGTGTTGCAATAGGAGAGTAGCACCGCGATGTTGCACTCGCTACTTTAGTTAGACTTCAGATTTTTTCTGTGAACTTTTGTTTTGGCGGCATTCGATGAACAGCCACAAGAGACCGTCTACTCTCCACATACGGACATCATGCATAAACATTACGAGAAGCGCGCTAGCCAGACAGGATTTAAACTATGCCGGCTAAAGACCTAAAAGTTTGGTTTAAAGATGAAAAACGTACCAAGCAGAATGTTTTCTCATCATTCCATTTCTAACACATGCATACACTGCTCGGCGCTCTCACATGTCAAAGCAGAAATAAAGCCGCTGCTCTCTGTATGTTTTTTTCTGTCATCTCCGGTCGCGCTCATACAGTATGTACTGTACATTGCATGGACTTATTTCAAATATTCGAATGAAATGCTTCTTCAGATATTTCTTGAAGAAATCAGGACAGTAGTGGTCAAAAGTGGACAAAATAGAAGGATTACAGCAGCAGGTGTAAACGGGTATGTGCCTCTTTCGTCCATTTGTGATCCATCGACCAAAACATATCTTATAACCAGGCATAAACAGGGCCTTATAAAGACTGCACGGAGCCACATCCGGGTGGCAGAAGAGCCACATGCGGCTCGAGAGCCACGGGTTGCCAACCCCTGGTCTAGTCAATAACAATGACACGTGCTTGTAAATGATGTTTTGTACTCACTGAAAGTTAAAGGGGTGCTGCAACGGTGTCATGCATTCTGACTTTACAATGTTAAACGTGCTGTCTTCTCATGCTTAACATGGTCAACTTGTCAAAAAACGAGTTGGGCATATTACGTAGTATTTCTGTGCTCGATACACTCCCCCAGCGATCGTACAGGTTTCCTAAAGTTTTTTTCAAACATATTAAACTGTTTTGTAACAATTTTTCTTAGTCCCTTATTGGACAATTCTCCCGGAAAAGCACGCGGCACGCCCACGCGGCAGCAAGGAGAGCAGGAGAAGGAGCATGCGCAGACGTCACTTTCGCTTGTTTGCAGGAGAGAGAGAGAGAGAGAGAGAGAGAGAGAGAGAGAGAGAGAGTATACGTTCGCGAAGTTCAGGTGTTTGTTTGTTCACTGCATTTGGGTGATGAATGTTATATAAACGGTGGATATAACGCTGGATTTGGAGATCGTTTGAAACTGATATATGGAGCCGTCCCAGCGCTAAAAGATGCTGGACATGAACCGCATGCGGTGAGTGAAACTGATGTCTGTGTTTTGTTAGCAATGGGTCCCCCCCGCACGCGCCGTATGCTTTCGGAAATAATCGTACAGCTGTATCTATCTTTTATAAATGTGATCAAGCTAAATACTCTTCGAAGATACGAAGTATGCAATACTACTCTATAGGTACTCAAGATTAATATGAGATTGGCAGAAACCGTGTGTGTTAGGGCCGCTTTAAGGTTTTATCCAAAAAGACACTATTCGCTTTTCTGAAGGAAAAAACTCTGTAAACTCAGCACCACTAACGTTACACGCCTTTGTGTGTATGCGTGCACGCGTGTGGTGTGGTCTGTGACAGATGCATCTGCACCGCGAGTCTCGTCTGACCATGCGTGCATTTTCCAAAACGGACCAGGCATTGTAAGAAAGCCAATGAATGGGAAACACACGCCCCTTTGCGATCATGTTCAGGGCAGGGGTAGTAGCCTACGATCACGCTCTAATGAAAGGAAATGACAAAACGGGGAGTGACAAATTGCCCTTATTGTAATCCGACAAAATGACTGACGGTCTTCAGATTTTTCCATCACTGGTAAAAATGTTTTTGTCAATGATGGAGAATTTTCAGTTAACGCGATCTCTGCATTAGAGGTAGCGCTACATGGCCGTAGGAAAATTAAGATCGGTTTAAAATGATTTAAGACATAGAACACAATACTTCAGTGAATTTAAGACTTTTTAAGGCCTAAAATTTTGATTTTGGAGTTTAAGAATTTTTTAGACTTTTTAAGACCCTGTAAAAAGAGAATGCTGAAAATAATCCCTCAACAATTACTTCAACAATTTCCAATTTAACACAAAATAAAAAATAATTTGAATTCATTAATCATTTTTAATATTTTAGCTGTAGGCAAAGCATGCTTTGTCAGAGTGTTGCCAAATCTGCTGCAATTTATAAGTATTGCAAGCTGCCACAAATACTGCGGAGATTGCTTGATTTTTAATAGTATTCTGCAATTGCAAAGTCCCGGAGGAACTGATAAACGGGTCACGCACTGTCAAATCTAAACATGCAACTTAAATGGTGTCTGTAAAGGGTATATTTGGGGTGTGTAGTTAAATAAATACATAAAATTACCCAACCGCACTAACTGACAAAGCCATTTCGAATCATCCCTAAATATAATTAGCCTTCATTATAGACAACATAAATCAATGGGAGATTCTCACAATTTTTGTTTAAATACATTGTGGGGGCTGAAGGGAATTCCAAAAAGCCTGTGCCTGCCTATTTATTCACCATAGAGTCCTGCCTTTTTTTCCCACACTTTAAAAAAACGTGAGGTCAGCCTCAGGGGACTACTGGGGTTTTGGATACTCGCATGCATTGATGTGACCTCCAGATTACAGTGAATGTCCCAGTGAACACGCACATAAAAAATGATTACGTCAAGAGCAAGACAGGAAACGACTGAAAGCTATGTGGTTGCTAAGGTGTTCTGTGCAGCTGCCAGGATGGTTTCTAGGGCAGTAAAAGGCGGTTGCTAAGTTGGCAAAAAGTCCATTGCTTTGCGATGTTCCACTCATTTATTATTTATGATTATTTGTACTATTATTATTGTCTTTATTGATGTTTTGTTCTTGTATTTCTTAATAATGGATGCATTTACTTGTTGTAGCACTTTGGGTGCAAGAAAAGCGCATTATAAATAAAATGCATTATTATTATTGCCAAGTCCTTTAACAATCTGGTTCGTCGAAATTCTGGGTCTTCCTTTCAACTGTATGGCCACTAAGTGGGACGACTTCCCTAAAAACTTAAATTTTATAGAAGAGTAGAGTGGTGGATAATATTATTGAACCTTAGCATATGTTTATGCTAACATAGTTAGCTAGGACAAACGATGCAATGCAATGCTAGCATTAACAGAGAGGATTATGTACGCTTTTAACGTTTATGAAATATATGGGACATTGTTATATATTATTTGCTTCGAAGTGAAAGTTTTGTTCATTGACAGTCACTTTTGCACTCTAAGCAGGATTAAATTCAGGACTAATTCTATTCACTTGATAGAACTGATGGGAGTGTTTTTGAAATAGGTCAACAGCTACAGAAAAATAGATATAGAAACAGAGTTGAAACACACTTACCTGAACAACTTCTATCCCTCTTTTTCTGAAAGAAAGAAAACAAAACAATAATTGTTATTTTATTTAGATGCTCTGGAGAAAGCAGGTACACAAGGAAAGAATATTAAATAGAATTTTTTTAATTCAAGATATCATCATAGCGTATTACTTTCTGACATGAAAATGAAGCTTGGATAAAAATATCTGTTGCTTAGCAACACTGAGTTGAGATCCAGACAAGCACAGTTCTACTGGCTGTTGGAAACACAACACAAGCTACAGCTGGTATGTGCTCCAACGTGTAGACAAACACGGACATCAACCTGCCTGCGAAAAACATTGAGACGGCACACAACAAGAAACAACTGTCACAAATCTAGCGCTAGTCAATGTTACATACCATGTTGCTAATAGCCCAAATGCTAGCTTCACCAAAGAGTCGCTTATAACGTGCATTTAAAGAAGCAACACCCGTCAAACATGATCATTATAAATATACTTTATTATCATGAAAATACCTGAGGAGGCTTGAGGAACAGTGATAAAAACATGTCCTTAGGCATTTCTTAGAACTATGTGTGTTATGGTCTTCTTCTGCAGTGCGTATTTGGAGTTTCTGCACAAGAGCGCCCTCTGGCTTTCGGGTGCAGCAGCATTTTACCGTACTTCACTCACAAGGTGAAGTACTATATTTCGGTTAATCGTACACAGCCCTATGCTTAGGTGTTCATACATTCCTCTACCAAACCTGAGTACTCAAGGAGGTGATAAAGTTAGCTTTAAATGTCTGAACTATTAAACCTAAGTATACCTCAAGTAGTTGGTTATAAATATCTCAACAATTTAACTAATTAAAAGGATATTTTATAATAAAGTATGTTGATTGGAAAGCTTTTTGGAGATGCAGTAAATTTCAGTATACATAATCCGTATGAAGCGAAGTTTTTGATTCTGTTAAGAGAGATTTCTATGTGGGGACACATGGAAATTCATTATTGGGAGGAGGATTGTGTTGGTGGGAGACAGATTAAAAAAAATCTCTGCACAGCCTTCTGGATATGGAAACTGAAAAAAATATCCAGAAATATCCTTGAGTTTTAAGCTGTGGTTAAATTTGACAAAGCCCCAGTGCTTGCCTGGAAATCATTGGGTCTGTCAGAGAGAACAGAACACACATGCTTCAACTCCTCCTGAATGTGGAGTATGCTGTCAGAATTACATTCAACAAAACCTGTGCCAGCGGATGGGAAAAGGACATTCCTTGTGAAAGAAGAGTAATTCAGAAAATATAAAACATTTTTATTGTGGTCAGGGACCTCTGACTTTTAAACACAGTCTACGGGCACTCAATAGCAACTAAATGGGAGCAACTATAGGTTCATTTATCCTACGCTATTCTAATCTCACAATGAACTGCCAAACGTAAAGGGAAAAAATCTGAGCTAAAACAAGCTAAAACACGCCAAGACAATCTAACAGCAGTATTGTGCAAGACGACTCGAGAGTTTTGACTACGTTTCGTCATGGTGACAGACCAAGGCTGTTGGATTTAGAGATATGGACAGATGTAAATGTAGCTTAAATTTCATTGCTAGGTTTCGTTCTGTTATCCAGCTGAAGCAGAATTAATGAAAAAAGAAAATAAAACATGGTGAGCATCTAATCTTTTATTTTGACTATGAAATGAGGTGACTCCAAAGAACAATGTGCTCAGTTTCAGGCACACAGACATAATACATTTTCTCATTAATCTAAGAGGGCTAATATAATAAACTCTGATACTCTGGTCTGGAACTCCTATGGTGTGGAAATACGAACACAGCAGAGTGATACACACATTTTGCCCTATAGCACGCAAGCATTTCTTTCCAAAATATTGTGCATTGTTTTGGTTGATATAAGTTACTATAAAATAAAACTGTTTTTTCATGTTGGTTGTCAATTAACTTGTTTTATTAGATGCAATTTTTGACTTATGTATTATGATAATATATTAATGACAACTGTATTAATGTATTAAGAAATGTAAATGCTGTATTGTTTATTGTTAGTTAACCAACATGAACTAACTTGCTCTTGGTGCTAAAGGAATAGTTCATCCAAAAATGAAGATTCTTTCACCCTTTACTCACCACTGAAGTCGCTTTTATCATTTTTTATATTACTTGAATATTTTGGGGGTAGTAATAATAAACAAAATAACAAATGGCCGCTTCTAATAACATTAAATGAATACATAAATAATAAAAAACAAAACTATTCCAGTGTAGTTGGTCTTAAAACTGTTTGAATTTTTTTTTATAAACACATACAATGCTTAAGAAATTTATTAGACCACCTATCATAATAAAGAAAACAATTTTTTTTGTTGGAAATAAAAAAATATGGTCACTTATTAGGCAAATAACAAACTGAGATAACTAAATAGTATTTTTTCACACATAATAACTAAACCGTTTCATTCTTGCTGGCATGGTTTTATGTCCTTTACCACAGTCTCTGTTGTTATTGACTGTAGTTGGGCATCTGAATAAAAAAATTATTTGGAAAATTAATGGAAAACAACAACAATTATCATACTACTAGAAATACTACTGTGACTAATGAGTTTATACATACTGGCGGATAAACCATAACAGAAACACAAGGTCTGTGCATGTTTACTGCAAACTTGGAAAACGTGGATATGCTGATATTTCTTAAAGGGGTGGTGCAACGGTGTGCCATGCATGCGCACATGCTTTAGTTCAGCCTACCCCTCCCCCCCCGCACGCGCCGTATGCTTTCGGAAATAATCGTACAGCTGTATCTATCGTTTATAAATGCGATCAAACTAAATACTCTTCGAAGATATGAAGTATGTAATACTACTCTATAGGTACTCAAGATTAATATGAGATTGGCAGAAACCGCGTGTGTTAGGGTCGCTTTAAGTGTAAAAAATCCAAGAAAAGCAAATACAGTCTTAGTTTGTTTATATTAAAGAGACTTTTGAATTATTCATTTTTGGGGGGGGAATTTGTTTCAAAATTGCAGTTTAGTTTTGTTATTTGACATAAAATATATTTTTATGTTACAAAGAAATGTGCTGCATTTGATAAATAATAAAAGGGCATGTGTTCATTTCTAATTTGTCTCAACTCATTAAAAATAAACCGTGAATAAATCGTATTAGTGCTGCAACGACGTGCGTGAAATGCGTCGACGCGTCGTATTATTTACGTTTATCTGCTTATAATAGCAGTTTCTGTTCCGGGCGTGTGTAAGTGAATCAGCAGAAGTATAATACACCCGGACGCAGTGTAGCCTCGGACGCAGTAAGTTAGTGAATGGACGGAGGAATTCCCCCTAACGTTAAGTTACCCCTGAAATGCGATCATCACAGCATGGACACGCAATCACAAACGGACGGAGAGGGGCACGTAGATGTAGACTTTAATAATAAATTACTTTATTTTAACACTACGCTTTACATTAATGATTTACATTAACGCTATTGTACTAGTGTAAATTAGTGTACGTGAACCTTTGCAGATTGTGACCCTGCTTAAATTACTCTTAAGCTTCAAAAAGGACTAACTATCATGAAACCACCAATGCACTTTTTATGTCATTCGATAGCTTTATGCGAGGAATAAACCAATATAGCATAATGAAGAAACTCTGACCTGTAGACAGAGGTGCTGTCTGTCAATCTCCAGTCAGCATGCGTGTGTACGGTGACGGTCAGGACGCTACTCTTTCCAACATGTTCCAATGTTTTCATTATTCTTCATAATGACAAGATGATAGTCTATGGTTTTGTTTAAAATGTATTTTGCTAGAGACTGAGTTAACGTTACTCGTTGACTGTAGTTTAGCTTATTAGAAGCACTGGAAGCGGTCTGAATATTTTGCGTCTTCATACGAAATATCTCTTTTTAAACCTCTGATTTAACTGTAAACTGTTGGATTGATGCAACGCACTATGTGTTAAACATGTAACACATCAACTCTTCTTGTTGTGTTATAACTATTTGTTTGGGGAGCAAAATTATCCCCGGGACTTCAGAAGGAGTAGGTGCTTTAAGCGCATCATTGTGCGTCCGGGATGCGCATAACTGTAAATAACGAAGCGAATGCATTAAGCGCATAATTCTGAGTTCAAGGTGCCCGCGCGGGCTCGCTTTAACGACACTCAATTACATTATGAGCCTGAAAATAGAGTCGTATATTACTTGGAGGAAAAAAATACAGAGCATACAGGTGCTGGTCATAATTACAGTATCATCAAAAAGTTGATTTATTTCACTAATTCCATTCAAAAAGTGAAACTTGTATATTATATTCATTCATTACACACAGACTGATATATTTCAAATGTTTATTTCTTTTAATTTGATGATTATAACTGACAACTAATGAAAATCCCAAATTCAGTATCTCAGAAAATTAGAATATTACTTAATATTACTGCAGCAATGCGGCGTGGCATGGAGTCGATCAGTCTGTGGCACTGCTCAGGTGTTATGAGAGCCCATGTTGCTCTGATAGTGGCCTTCAGCTCTTCTGCATTGTTGGGTCTGGCATATCACATCTTCCTCTTCACAATACCCCATAGATTTTCTATGGGGTTAAGGTCAGGCGAGTTTGCTGGCCAATTAAGAACAGGGATACCATGGTGCTTAAACCAGGTACTGGTAGCTTTGGCACTGTGTGCAGGTGCCAAGTCCTGTTGGAAAATGAAATGTGCATTTCCATAAAGTTGGTCAAAATTAGACCAGCACGTGTATATCATGCTCTAGTATTTTTATGTTTTTACATTTACATTTAGTCATTTAGCAGACGATTTAATCCAAAGCGACCTACAGATGAGGGAAACAATGGAAGCAATTGGAACAACATAAGGACAACAAAAAGCATAAATGCAATAAAAAAAACTGGTCTCATATAGCCTACCACAGTATACAGAGCTAAGTTTATTTCATTTTTTTACCTTTAATACAGTAAGTACATAAAAAATCAGTCTTTTTTTTACTTTTAAAATTAAAACTACTTAATTAAAAGAAAATAGTGATTTTAATGTAAACACGGATTAAAATGTTAAAACAACAATATTTATTTATAAGATGTAGTGGAGTAAAAAGTATGATTTGCTTTATAATGTAAGAAAATAGTAGAACTTATTGTTTATTTGCAAAGTTTGCCAAAGGATTAATAAAGTAATCCAAAAAATCTTTATTAGATTAATAATAAAAAAATAATCGGTAGATTAGTCGACTAATCGAAAAAATAATCTGTAGATTATTTTTTAAAAATTTTTTTAAATAATCTGTAGATTAGTCGACAATTAAAATAATCGTTAGTTGCAGCCCTAAATCGTATCGTGAATCGCATCGCATGGTGAGCTGAGTGAATCGTTACATCCCTACTAATACATGCATGGGCAAATTTATAATACACCAAAGACACAGAAAAACATGTATTTGTGCCATATGACCCCTTTAAGTACCCGGATGATGCACTTTATGTAGTGTGGAACTGTGGACACTTCACGCACTCAACGGTCGCAGTTTCGCTTACATAGCGGAAGGGAGACGGGGCTATCAGAAGCTGCTC
This sequence comes from Triplophysa rosa, assembly GCF_024868665.1. Classification (NCBI taxonomy): domain Eukaryota; kingdom Metazoa; phylum Chordata; class Actinopteri; order Cypriniformes; family Nemacheilidae; genus Triplophysa; species Triplophysa rosa. Next base: position 9,024,682 of record NC_079899.1, read on the forward strand.
AAGCAAAACTCTCCTGCGGAGTGTTAACGCTTCAATCTGATGATGACTAAAATAACGCTGGGCAAACCACCTGAAAACTACATTAAACGTACAATGTACAAACTGATTTTTATTCACACGCATTGTGCAGTGCGGACGTCATTTGCGCTCGTCTGGGAAACCGATATACTTCCGGTTAGTATAAAACTGTTTAGTATTCTGTTTAGAGCATAAGAATTATTACACGATATATCGGTGGTGGTCTAATAAATTTGTTAAGCACAGTATGTATAAATAAATAAATACATAAATAAAATGCAAACAACCTTATATGTGATTCACAGTAAAAGATAATATCCAGCATTCTGCGAGCACATTCATATCTTCAGCTTGGAAAACATGTGCACAAGAGTGGCTTCACCAACCGTTACAGATCCGCCAACTTCCTTAATAATACGATTGCATACATTATGTCGATATGGCACCTCAACTTCCTGTCAGATATAGTCACACAGCATTTTTGGTTTGGTTGCATCAAGCTAGTCACGAAGAGATGTCTGGAATACCCAGAAAAAGAGGTGACTGGCAGAAATGATGTGAATTTCAATAATTGATTATTTCAAATCAACTATTAATAATAGTGTATTATAAAGAAAATTATTTACAGGACAAACAATACAAAATGAAATACAGTGCCATGTGGTGTGCCACAATGCTGAACAGCGCCGTGGGCACATCTTCAGCGACACTTACCACAAAAGAAGTGCGATTACCATGCAAACAAGCATTGTTTATTCATAACAATGTTAAAAAAAAAGAAATAATCCAATAATCATTTTGAAAGCAAAACTCATGTTCCTCCTTTTGCTCTACCATACTTTAAAATAATAACATACATCTGATTTATATCTTAATATAAGCTATGACGGGGGGTTGGTGGAGACTGGAGACGGTGACCTCATTGCTTAAAGAGTACAAACACAACCTCCCCAGACATGTGTTTACTCCCCCGGAGCATGAATGAATGGGGAATAATCACAACCATCACCTGTCTGGGACAGGACACATCCCCACACTTTAACAGGAGGAATATTCATGGTTACCAAAACCCCAAACTGATTCATTTTTTTACTCATCTGTTGTTGCTAAGCCTCACTTGTTGCCCTGGTTACAAATAAACTTGAACAACAGCTGTCAGGTTAGTGATTGCGAAATGAGGAAGGAACAGAGAGAGAGTCGTTCATGATTAAATAGATAAGGTTTTTTAACCTTAAGCTTAATATTATATAGTGGGTCTCTTGAGTGAATTGTGACATTTTTATATATGTAGTTTTACTTATATTACTATAATATATATTACTTATATTTTATATGGCTGAGTTGATATTTGTTTAAACATTGATGGTTGTATGAATCACTTTTTTATTACAGTTCTGTGGTGCTTTTAGTCATTTTTAGAGCCCAACACACTCAAATCCCATTTGCTTTCATTGCATTTAAAATGGCAGCTTGGGGAACTCCACGTTCAAACACAATTCCTTAAAATGCCAGTGATAAAGCACATCTGTGATGAAAGCAATTAAATTTGTCTATTACTGTCATCTGGTCACTCACAAGTACATCAAGCCCTCTGGGGAAATCTAGATTAGAGCTCACAGCGGGATGAATGTCATAAAGCCTGTCCTAGAAAATGATGCAATATATTTGGGCCTAGTAATGTGACAAGGCAGTTATAACTAATACTCAACAGATCTGTCCTTAACTCAGATTGTATCTGGACAGCTCGAGTAATTTGGTTGAGGAGGTTATGAAGAGATTACAAATTTAATCCACAAAACAGTTTAAATCTGTGCTAGTCAGAAGGTCACCAATAGAGAATGTGAAGCTGACGTCACACCCAATGTTGCATGTTGCAGTGGTGCCGCCATCTTGGGAGGATAATACTCCACTGCTATTATTGTTTTGATATGTACCGTTACTTGTTTTGATGGATATACGGAGAAATCGAAGGTGAAAGAACCAGGGGCTTTTCCTGAACAACTCTGTGTAATGCCATTGCAGTTTTTGCAGACCTGCCATAGTTATATTTCCTAATCCATCCAGAAAAACAAAACACTGCATTGAACACACTAGTAGCCATCCTACCAAGATGGCACAACATTCAACGCGATGGATTAAAAATGGATTAACAAACTCTATACAGCCAAAGTACATTACAAACATACTTAATATTCATCACAGGAAACAATCATTAAATACTGAAATAATTTACATGTGGAACAAAAATACATCCCAATATTCCCTGTCCAGTGTTGACTCTTACAGTGATCGCATTGTTCAATTCACTCTTTCCTTCACTTTCTCCCAGCTCAGTCACACAATTACACACACACACACAAAGTCTCTGGCCGCTGAGGAAATCCGATGCAACACTAGCTTCACACATTACACAATTGTTCATTCAGCTGGAGAGAGACAGTGGAGCACAAGCAACGAGTGGACACACTAAAAAGAACTACACACACACACAATCTTTCACTCTACCACACACATTTACTATTCACACAAAGTCCTGTGTGTAACCTTAACCCTTTGCCGGTCCAACAATTCAGTTCACTCAAGTTTCACAGCCCATTCAAACACAGAAGCCAAGCTCTTGGAGTGCTTACTATGCCAAATCTCTCTCTCCTTCTCCCAGTCTGCTGTCTCTCGTATTCTCTGACTGCTGACTAATAATCCAGAGACCCTTTAATGATTACTAAAGCAATATGTGTGATTGCAAACTCGTATAAAAGTGTTGGTCAGGAATAGGGTTAGGACTGGTCACCTCAACACACCGTGTAAAATCATTCAAGGGTACCACAGTTTACACAGCATACGCATTAGCCAAAACACACTCTGTGAGGAACAAAACACCGGTTTGATGGAAATACAGCAAACAATGGCCCTTTTACAACTTGTTCTGTTTTTTAACAAGCAAACTACCCTTATGATAAAGCACACCACGAATGCAACCACAAACTGTTAAGAATAATGGTTCTTAAAGGGATAGTTCACCTAAAAATGAAAACAATTTCATTATTTATTAGGGGTGTAACGGTATGTGTATTCGTACCGAACCGTCACAGGCAACATTCCAAATATAGTCATCATTCCTATGCCCTACTCCTTCGAAGGGCAGATCCCTCTGAGTTTAGACTTTGGAGTGAACGTCCATTATGTAGACGTTTGGAATGCACTTGGCAAAGGAAGCCAAGTAATTTCCTCATTATCTTCAGCTGGCATGTTCACGTGACAATGCAGCATTTTGTCCGTCAGCAGATGTCGCTGTTTTAAGGTTTTATATATATTAGTGTTTATATATTATATAGCATATTTTAAAAACTTTTTAAAATAGAAAATGTATGTTTCTTTGCAAACAGTTAGGTTTTATGCTTAAATTACGCCATTAAAACAGCGACATCTGCTTCACAGGAACATGCCAGCTGAAGATAATGTGGAAATTACGTCGCTTACTTTGCCAAGTGCAAACCAAACGTCTACATAATGGCACGCAAATGCCCTGTTCACTCCAAAGTCTAAACTACAAGGGCTCTGCCCTTCAAAGGGAGTAGGGTATAGGAATGATAACTTCATTTTGGAATATTCCCCTCGACAGCTCGTGACGGTTCGGTATGAATACGCGTACCGTTGCGCCCCTATTATTTATTCACCCCAATTATCGCGATACCACTAAATCCCATTGAAATCAAGCTGCCTGCCATATGCAATGTGTTGATATTTTTTTAATGCGTAGCTTGTCCGTGAAGCACGGCTCTGGGATCAGTAGGAAATGCTGCTCGATCTAAAAGCAGTGTGAGTTTGAGTCGCTTATAATGTGCATTTGAAAAAGCAACACCCGTCAAACATGATCATTATATACTTTATTATCATAAAAATACCTGATGAGGCTTGAGTAACAGTGACAAAAAGATGTCCATGGGCATTTCCTAGATTCGTGTTATGGTCTTCTTCTGCAGTGCGTATTTGGAGTTTCCGCACGAGAGCGCCCTCTGGCTTTCGGGTGCAGCAGCATTTTCCCGTACTTCACTCAAAAGCCGTGCTTAAATCACGTGATATTTATCGTCGGTTTATCGCGACAGCCCCAAACCTGTATGGCTTTCTTTCTTGTGCAGAACACAAGAGGATATTTTGAAGAACGTTGGTAACCAAACGACACTGGCCCCCATTGACCTCCATTGTATGGACACAAACCACTGAGACATTTCTTAAAATATCGTCATCGGTGTTCCACAGATGAACGAGTCATATACAGGTTTTGAACAGCATGAGGGTGAATAAATGAGATTACAATTTTTATTTTAGGTAAACTGTCCCTTTAAATGGCCTTTGTAACTGTAACTTTCATGGAAATCTCATGATTTGCAGTTGAAGAAATGTTATTTAAGAAACTTTCGCTAAAATGTTCTTTTTTGACAGTAAGGACAACAACGTCTTAGGCGTGTCTTAGCATGGGTTCTTGTTGCACACAGGTTTACACAACCTCAGGCAACCTAGCTTCCTGGATCTCTCTTACACTTCAAAATCCTCTGAAATCAGGTTCAACACGAGCACTAATGTCAGAACAAAGAACAGACACTGTTGTCTTTAGATGATCTGCTGATCACAAGCGCAGAAACAACCCCACGGCAACCAACAACTTTCTGCGCTCTCACATGGAAACACGCAGGAAAACATCCAAAACATAGATAGATCTACAGTCTGCCCTCACCTGCACATCTCCGCAAACGCCAAGAAATTGAGTTTCTTCATCTTCTTCTCGCTGAGCCAGTAGCCCACTCGTCTGCCTCTCAGGAAGGTCTGCATCTTCAACCACTGATGGCCAGATGTGACAGCAAATGTCACTCCAGTGAAAACAGGAAACAGTCTTATTACACAACTCCTGTAGAGCCAAAGCAGATGATCAGTCAATTAAATACAAACCTATAACCTCTCAAAGAGTGTTGATAAAGAAGAATAAAGAGATGCTGAAATAAGCCAGTGAAGAACAGGTCCTCTCCAAAGTGATGCTGTAAATCTCCATGACTGTGTCTCAAAACCAAGCGAGCTGCCTACTTGACCATATTTTGTAATATTCCTCGAAGTTCGCGACACGAGGTTTGATTTGAACGTTTGATGCTTTACATGCGTTTACGTTATCGTTCGCACAGTTGATTCGTCTCAGAGGAAATCGCCTGTAACGTCCAGAAATGCTGTCCAGGAAGGCAGCTGACCTGGAGTTGAGACTCTGCTCTGGGTTTAATGTAACTGTTACTGTACCGAATACAGTTAGCTCTTAATCTTAAGCATATTTCATTTTAAAAACCAGAAAACAACACCAGAGACCCGAGAGGACTCCTGAAATCCGCCATAAACAGCTCATTCAACAACAGCAGCACAAACAAGCTAGCACTCCACCTACTATCACCTCAGATCATCTCAAATCTAACTGATGCTTGTCAGAAATCTCCCGCTCTTGTTTTATTCCCGGTCGACACTTTTGCAAGGCAGACGGAGTGGTATAAATACCTGTCTAGTGCATTTTTCGGGCTCCGATCAGATAGCAGTTAGCTAGCTGGAGGGCAGTCTGGTCTCCATGACTCGTGTAGCTGTCTAGTCTGTCGCTGAGACTGCGAGTTAAAGGTGCTCTGATGATGATCAGATGGGTTGAATGCGATCTGATCTCAGTCCAGAGGTGGGGCTGGGCTCAGTTCAGTCCGGATAACGTGTGTGTGGGGGGGGGGGGTTGCTGCTCTTAAAGCATGACAGGCGGTGTGTGCTGTTCAGTGCCGCGCTGCTGCTGATGAATCACTGTGGTGACGTTGCTGCTTAACCGTTACCGCTAGAGGGCGCCAGTGTAACACGTCCTGTTAAAGGGAGAACTTCGTGGACTAGCTATGAAAAATGTAACGTTATTCCGCTCTGGGTCTGTAGTTACCTTTTGAGCTTATATTTGAAGATCGAAAGAAGTGATCAAAATGTCTTGTATGAAAGATAACTGATTTAAATGTTCTTGTATACAAAATGTTATAGTCCTAACTGGATATGCTGAACAAAAACATATTTTCTGAAGAGTTTATAAAATATACAGACCACAAACGTTATGTGGTCCAAACTTTACTTCCGGTAGACTTCGGCAAAGACTTAACGGTTGAGAAGTTTTAATTTCATTCAATACAAAATAATTTACAATAAAATAACAATATAAAATAGTTGTCATCTGAATGAACGACTTCAAAGGTACTCAATTGCCAACTTTTATACAGCAAACAAAGGTCACCATGTTCATGAAAACTGCGTTTTTTATTAATATCATCTAATCAAATCTAACCCAACCAATTTCACCAATATATGGTGTGCTTAAAAGTGCACTTCCTCTTCCAAGTGTATAGAATCCTTTTCAACATTACAGTAGGCTACTAGAACTTGGAGGAGGGGGTACACTATATTGTCACAATGTAGCATTACATATTAACAGTCCTAAAGAATCAATTTTAATACAAAATATATTTTGTAATAATATTGTTACCAGTTCGAATGTTAAGATTCGTCCACAAGTACTAAATAAAGCACGGAAAAAAAAACAGTTTGACCAGTTTATACACCAGGCAGGCAGCAGATGTTTAATGTTTGTATATCTAACATTTCATTGAAAAGCCGAGGACACAACTCAACTGGTAGAAAAAAAGGCACCACGCACATCTAAATACACAAGACAAAGACAGGAAACCCATTATGTACAACATAAAAAATATATAATTTTCATAATCTTTGGGACTATATGTACAAAGGTTAAAAAATGTATTTACAAACACTCATTTTCATTAGTCTAATGTGACATAAAAAACACAACTGCTAAGGTCACATGAACTCTGCGTTTGTTTGGCGTGATGTGATTTGTTTTTCTCAGCATCTGACAGCAGGGCTGGCCAGGAGTCCCAGGATGGTGGAGAGACAATGCAGCTTCTCTTTGACCAGCTCTGGTAACTTCTCGTTCTCTTTATACCTGAGAAGAAAAAGATATTATGAGAATAATATCCAATATTTTTACGACCAAATCATGTTCGCCCACTATATTATTTTTCATGTTGTGAATGAAGATTCACGATCTTTAAATCATTTCTAGATGAAAGCTTTACCTGGTGATATGTCCATCAGAGGAAGTAAAAGTGATGCAGGAGACACCAGCTTGGACCATTAGCTGGGACCCATCATTAAACTGGACCCAAACCTCACCACTTGTAAGCTAAAACACAAAAAAGAAATTAAAATCAGCAGTGTTTGCTTTTTATATGTATTTATTACTTCAATAATAAGAAATTAAATAACTACCTGAGATGCCCATCCAACGTTTGGTACAAAAATGGACTTGAGCACCTTTCCTGTGTTAATTGTACGTTCATCTTTGGCTGACTGGGGTGAGCTGCCTTTAGCCACACTGGCTGTGGTGAAGTCTGAGCCAGTGTAAGAAATCATCTGGAGTCAGTAACAAATCAGTTAGAGTTGATCATATTTCTGAGTGTGATAGAGTTATAAAATAATGAAAAGTTGCATTGCATGACGTACTGATGGCGTAATGTGTGGGGGCTGTGGTGGACTCAGGCACACCTGAGCGACCTCGGCAGGTGCCACAAGGCTCGAGGCAGATGAACACTGAAGCTGAGGAGCTGGTGAAGCCGGATTGGTGGGTTTCCTGATGGCAGACAAACACACACAAACAAACATGTCACAAATAATCACAGTCAAGACCTAAAGTGTCATGGTTGAATCTTGATAACATGCCTAGATCACATCTGGCGTCAAAATTACAAGCCACAAGTTATGATTTGCATAGAGAAATTGAATCAAAATAAATAATGAAGGAAATGGACTTAATTAACAGGAAAATGTGAAACATGAAAAATCTTACGGGTCCTAAAATGTCTTAACCCAAAGCTCACCTGCCGATAGTGATGGGAAAGAATGGAGTGCTTTTAGAGCTACGCTGCTCCTCAGCTGTTATCGCCGCTTCCAAAGACAGACACATTCGATGCCCCTGACAGAGACAAATATCTCAGCATTATTATCACAGGCCTAGTATAAATATGTGCACTTCAGTAATGCAGTACCTCTTCAGAAAGCTCCATGTATAGTCTACACTCAGGATTTAGTCCAGTCAGCCCAACGTCACCCTTCACCGTGTACGACTTCCCACTCTTCTCCACCACGCGCATCTGCTCGCTCGTCTTATGGGTTTTTGCACCTAGCCCCAAAAGAAAAGACAAAATCTCATTTTTATACTTGTGTCAAGTGTTAATCTTCTCTTCCCAGTTTAACTTGTGACAACTGCATGTAAGCCACATTATTTTCTTTAAATTTCCAAAAAAAAGTACACTCTGGCACTATCAATATAGTTCGGGCATAAAAAGGTCTGCCACAGAACTACAAACTCTAACAAAGAAGTGAAAAAGATTTTTACATCATTTATCCACGCCGCTCACCGTCATAAAAGCACACTTCTATGTCTGCATTAGGAGAGTTCTCCATCAACATACACTTGGCAAACTTTGTGTACAAGGTGACTTTGGGAGTCTTTGATTTCACCAACTGGACAAACTTGGTAGCATACTGATACTTCTTCCAGTATTTTTCTGTGGGAAACAAATGTTGTGTATAACTGTAATGCTCTTATGACCTGAGTAAATCATATTTCAACTGATTTAATAATATCTTGGTTTATGTCACCTGGTAAATCCTCAAAGCTGCAGATGAGAATGTCTTCAGGTGGGGAAGGGGGATGGTCCAAAACAGGAAAGCCTTTACCTTCATTAGGCTGATACACAGTCACCTAAGCACAAGGTTAAAAGAGCATATTAACTTCCATATTTGACTACTTTAAGAACAAGCTTGTTTGTATAGATTTGATGATTGATTTTTGTAGTTTTCACACATGAATGACTGTATTACGATCCCTCACCGTGGATCCATCACAGGAGATCCTCAGCACTTCTTTGACCCTCTCCTGAGCTCCTTGTCCCTTCAGCAGCTCCATACACACCTCTCCTGTGTCCAAGATACTGACCTAAGAAGAAAACACTCACTGTATCCATCATTCTTCATACTTCAAATCTATGATGATGTGACACACAGACTGGAAAGTAATGCTTACCACAGCGTTTTTAGTCTTCTGTCTAATAGGCTTGAGCCTGGCCGCACAAAGCGGTGGAAAGTTCTTCTTACGGGATGTTTTTTCCTTCTCCGTGTTTGCTTTGCCTTTGGAGACAGGCGGACCGGGAAACTGCGGGTCCGAGTAGCTCTGAGGTTCTATTGGGTGCCCTGATCCGAACCCGTCCTCTCTGCAGGGCCCAGGGTTGGTGTGAGGGAACAGCTTGGGTTGCTGCTGAGGGTAAACGCCGCTGGGTTTCTCACCGCAGGAGGTTTGCGTCCCAGCTGGCCCCCGTCCCGCATGGAAACTCCCACTGCTGCTGTGACTGCTCAGATCTGCTGGCCTCTTGAAAGGCCCTTGAAGTAAAAGGTTTTTCAAAATAAGGCTTTAAATGTTTCCACACACATCTTTATTTACTTCTTATTTGATGCTTATATAATGATTGAAATTATGTCCGTAGGCGTTATCATAAGAAGCCAATTTTTAAAATTGAAAATTATATTTTGGTCTGTTTTTCACCTAAATCAAATGACTTTTTGTGCATTTTTTATTATATTCATTAAAGTCCGGGTAAAGAGAATTCTGAGAATTGTTTCTAAACACATTATAGATGTTAGAAATATATTGCTGAAACACATTACAAAGACTCAGAAGTATGTAGTACTGAATTGTAGTTAAACCGCTAAACAGTTTTTCACCAATTCTCTGTTTGGGATTTTTTGGGCGGGGCTAAAACGGGGGATCATGAGCATGTATGGCCCCTCCCCTATCACTAGAGCACCTGGCATCAGGTGTCTGCTCAATCACGAGCTCAGGGTTGTAAGCACTCACGCGCACGCTTTCAGGCTCTCTCACCTTCTCACTCTGCCCAACTAAACAAATCTCACCCCAAATAACAAGCTAATGGTAACGCTGACGCAAATAGATGGAGGAGAAAAATGCGAATGGAAGGAGGATCACTGCGCATCGACTCACGCGTGTTTGAATTCAAATCCTCCCTTAAAACGTATTCACATAATTCACATATAGCCTACTGGGCTGGGGACTCCACGTTGGTTGAGTGACGCGAGTGGGTGTGGCTTCAGCACCAACAGCGGACGACGCCCCCAGCGTTTGAGAGCAGAGTCCTGCTTATATTTCCAAGATTTTGATAACTTAATTTTATTTACTTGGATGCTTTTTCTCCATTCAAATTTGGCAAGGTGGTTAATAACACACTTTTCTGTTGTGTGACAAACTCAGAACACATATTTTAATGTCACTTTACTCGTACTTTAAAGATGCACCGATACTACATTTCTCCACCGATACCGATTATTATACCGAGTGATATCTGCCCATACAGATTATGAAGATTAAATTAATATTTCTTAACTTTCTGAGTGTTATTAATCCATATAATGACTATTAATATTGAATATCTTTTGTGGTCCACCGAACACAGAAAGAACGTCATTTTGGTTTGGAATGGCATTGGGGTGAGTAATGATGACAGAATTATATTTTTTAGGGCAAACCAGCCCTCTATAAAACTGCAAGACTGTATAAATCAAAGAAAGAGTAATACCGTCATTGATTAACCAGGGCTGTGTTTGAGAGTCGGACATCTGGGGTCTCACAGATGTTGAGAAAGAACTGAAAAAGAAAAAACAAAAGCACTGAATATAACCACAAAACATGAAAATATAAAACTACATTATAATAAAACTAAGATATGCTAACATTCCAGACTCTGCCTCTTACTTTGCAGGCTGTTTGACAGGTGGAGAGGGGAGACGTCTTTGCTCAGAGTAGCTATGCGGCATATCTCTATAACTGGAGGTTGATGGGAACAAGCACCCAGACCCTGAAAGCAACTCATCCGAGTGGCATCTCTCCAGCTCGGCCTCCTGTTGATTGTGGCTAAACCCAGCACCGGATCGGTCTGATGAATGAGCCCGTCTCAGGTAGCGAGAATGAGGCCTTCCGTTGTCAGCGCCGAGGGGAACTCGCCTGCATCCTATCCTGGAAAAATCTTCTTGTGAATTAGGCTGCCAGTCTTGGCCACTTTTAAAACTGGAGCTGGTGGAGTGATGGGAGTGGCTGGGGATCGGTGCCATGCGATTGGGCAAGGGGTGTCCAATCACCTGCCTCGTCTTCCTCTGAAGTCGGCTGCCGCTGCTGCTGTTGGTAATGTTGGAGGTTGTGGATATGGTGGCTATGCCGCTGTCTATAGACCCTCCGTCGCTGTTCCCAGAGTCCTTACTTGCAGTGGTCCCGGTTTGAGTCATAAAGGGATGGTCCAGTACTGCAGAGAGGCTTGGCCTGAGGGTGGGATTCTTTTGCAACAGCTGTTGAATCAGATCCTGAGCTTCTTGCGATATGTGCATGGGCATCTGATATTCTCCTAAAACAACCTTGTTCAAAGTGTGTTTCACAGTGTCTGTGTCAAAGGGTGGTCTGCCCGTAAGGAACGCGTAGAACATGCAGCCCAGTGACCAAACGTCCGACTCCAGGCCGTGAGCGCTGCGTGTGGCCACCTCGGGGGAAATGTAATTTGGGGTGCCGCACATGGTGAAGTGCTTCTCGCTGGGAAGCTTTAGCTGTGTTGCTAAGCCAAAGTCTGCGATCTTAATGTTCATGCTGCTAGTGAGCAGGAGGTTGGACAAGGTCAGATCCCTGTGCATGATGCCATGAGTGTGTAAGTACAGCATGCCCTTTACAATCTGATGCATGAAGTGCCTCGCTGTTGACAAAACAAGAAGTCAACATATAAACAAATATTAAAACACTCAATATCAAGTTTCAAACACATCATTAGAAACAAATACATTTAGCAACGTTTTCAGATTAGAATTTCTGAGTGGTCAGACCTTTGCAGCAAAAAAGTGATGAATGTGTAATTGAATTTTTTGGGGCCACTGTATATGCGGATATACAGCAATACAATAACAGACTGGCATGAAGAACAGTAAAGCAGCAAATGAAAAAAGCTCAATGTAAATATCATAAAACATGTCAAACATTTTTATAGTACTATATGCATGTTATTACACCAGGATTAAAATCCATCATTCAGTTTAATATAACAAGTAACAGGTTCGATGCTGCTCAGATTCTCAGTCACTTAAATGATCTTTGGCCTAACAGAGGGTGAAGACCCCTAATGTAAGAGATAAAGCTGAAACTCACCTTCTTCTTCTGTAAAAGGTTTTCTCCTGTCTTTCAGATAGCGGCTCATCTCTCCATTGTGACACATCTCCAGAACCAAATACACATAGTTACTGTCCTCAAAGTAATTGTACAGCTTGAGTGAGAGAGTGAAAATAACAGGTTTAGTCAATATCTACTAAATAAAAATAATTTAGCGTTACATATTCCTTCACAAAATATTCCAAACGCACAATAACACGCAATATCACGTTTATGCTACATTATTTTTATATTCATGCTGCATATAGACTTTTCTCTGGTTCATTTCTCGCTATACCCAACAAACCTAGAAGCAAAAGTCTGTATTTAATACATCTTTTTTTCTTTTCTTTTTTATTCTATTCCAGTATTCTTCCATAACAAAAAAATGAAAATCACAATTTTAATATTCTTTGATATTGGCAGTATATATGTTTATGGTACCAACATTTAATAAACTGATCAAATAAAGACTTGGATTTAAACTGTATCAGAACTGTATTTGTAATCCATGTCTGTGAAAAGGATATGAGCTCACCTCAAGAACTGACGGATGCTTTAGCCGACACTGAATCTCCACCTCATTAATGACTCTCTGCACCATGCCAGCTTTGTGCATGGCCTTCTTGTCAATCTGCAATTATACATGCAGCACACTGAACGGTTTTGAACAGATGCTGCACGACCACAGCACTGGTAACCTACTCGCTTGTTATACAAAAGATTGAAACACAGCATGTTCTTACCATTTTGATTGCCACCTCTAAGCCCGTGTTTACAGATTTTGCTTTGTAAACACATGCAAAGGAGCCTTTACCCAGCAGGGTGAGAACTTTAAAGTCCTGCAATATCAAAGGAATGCATTGTGAATTAGATGGCAGAATAACACAAATAAAAAACAAATCAATTCAAGACCTCAGTCCTGTCCCCTGGGATCAATCTTGTCCCGTTGAGGGTTTCTTTGTACCCAAATCTCAGCATGAAAACTCTTAACGTTACCTCAATGTTAAGATCCACAGAGGATGCTAAAATTCTGTCATCTTGTGGATCCTTTTCTTCAGTTGTTAGATTTTGTAGGAATGAATGAATAATGTCCAACATCTTGCGTACAGTGTTGCGATCACGGATAAACCCACAATAGTATCCCGTTGGGCACAGTGTGCACTCTTTGTTGACGCGTCACTAGTTACCTGCATCTGACAGTGACATCTGTTCATCACTCTCCCGCTCTCCTCCCGCTACTCTACCTGACACTAACGCCACCGCCCGTCGCATAGCAACCGTCTCCATGCTCGCAATTCCCAAAACACCTTTGCAGCACTAACTGTAAATGTACCGCAGATGGATGAACAGACGGCGAGAGACCCAGTAGGTGGTAAAACGTGTCGGAGGCACATTGACAATTTAACTGAAAATGTTATTCGTGTCACGCATTTTGGCTCGGTGCTTACTGAACAATAACATGAGTTTAAAATGTTCTTCCGAACGTGTTTAGGAATAACAAATAAACAATGAACGAAAGTAAAGACCCGGGATTTTTTTTTACTTAGTATTCGGAACTTTAAACAAACTCACAAGAACCAAAAAGCATTTAATAATTCGTCAGGCTGAATAACGTTAGCTCTGGAGCCGCAAGCCACCGCTTAACTTACCTCAATCTTATCCCCGATGGAAACGCTCATTTTTAATTCATATTTTCTTCAGTGCGACGAACAATGTATTTATTTTCCCGTAGATAAGCGGTGTTTTGACTTGAGCATGGCGTGTAAAAATGCACTTAATCTGTGTAATTGTTTTCCCCTCCAAAATGTTTGCCTTTCCTCCATTTTGAAAAAGTCCGCCCGTTACAACTCATAACGACGTGGTCGGCGTCACTGCGCAAACGGACCAATGGGTGACCAGATGACGAACAATACGGAACTAGACAGAGATTGTCAAAGTAAAAGTCATACAGTAAACGCACTGCAATATCGACAATATTTTAGCAAAATTGGAGTTTATACTACAAAAAAATATAAGGCATAATACTCTTTTGTTGTGTTCCTGGCTTCCTCTTAATTCTTAAGTTTACGAAATTCTTTTTTAAATCTTGTTTTAAAGCTATTTTGCACCGATTTAGAAATGTTTTATAACTCATCTGCCAAACTTATGTTACGCTTGTATGTGACGATGAATGCATTCTCTATTGTTTATTTATTTTGTATACATTTTTTATTTTGTTTTATTTAATAATGTATTATTACACTTGTATTGTATCTCCCCACGAATATAAAAATATATGTACTTGTCACGGTCCCACCGTCTTGTTTATGAAATTCTAGTCGTGTGGTGGGATCGGGGCAGAGTCCTTAGGTTATGTGTGGAGAGAAACATATTGTTGTCCGTTTGACAATAATATACGTTCTCTCCAGTGTCTTGTCATTGGCCCCATTCCTCTCGTTTCCTTGTTATCCTTCCCTGAGTGTTTGATTAACCACACCTGCCCATGTCGTTATCCCTCGTTTGTCTTACCTATATATACCCTCTTGTTTCATTGTCCTGTGCTCGTTCGTTGTTCTTGTTCCTGTCCGTACTAGTGGTCTGTTTAATATTCCAAGTCAAGTCGAGTTTTGTAAGTCTGTTATTTAGCGTTTGTCTAGTGTTGTTCAGTTTACCCAGTCTTAGTTAATCTGTGTCCTGTCTGCTGCATGTTATCTTGTTTTCTTGGTTTTTCCCCATCGTGGGTGTTTTGTTTTATACTTTTGTTTTCAATAAATATATTATTTGTTAACCCCTTACGTCCTGGTTGCCTGCAATTGGGTTCTCCGCCACGCAAGCCTTGACAGAACGAACGAGCCAAACGCGAACCCAGCAGGCGATATGGACTCGGGCCAGGTATTCCTTCAGTCCCGCAAGGCCCATTTATCAGGGGATTCCCCATTCGTCAGGGGAACCACGGGACCAAGGAATTCGCTGAGGCGTTTATGACGGTGGCGAGGGAGACAGACTTCGGAGATGCAGAACTGCAAGTTGTCTTCGACGGCTGTCTCACCCACCGTCTGACGCCTGGCGAGAGGAGGATGTTGAGACCCCTGAGGTTAGCCGACATGGTACGGTATGTAGTCAATCGGGACGAGCCCGGGCGGGTGAACCCAGCCCGGGCTTCGGACTCATTGCCCGTCGTCCCGGAGGACTGCATACTGGCCACTGTCACCCAGGGGGACTCTGCGCCTTCCTCCGCCAACTCCGCAGCCCTTGGTCCTCCTGCAAACCTCCGTGGCAAGCGGGGGAGGAGGGTCTCCGGGGAGGTGTCTACGGACTCTTCCGGGGCGGAGCTAGCCACACCCTACACCGCTACCTCGCAGCCGACCACAGGTCCTGTGGTTCGGTTGAGGAAGAAGAGGCAGCGGAGGGGGGTACAGACTCCTGCACAGCCTGAGTCCAGTCCAGCATCCAGTCCGGTGAAGCCGGCGTCCTGTCCAGTGATCCAGCCGGCGTCCTGTCCAGTGATCCAGCCGGCGTCCAGTCCGGTGATCCAGCCGGCGTCCAGTCCGGTGATCCAGCCGGCGTCCAGTCCGGTGATCCAGTCCGGTGATCCAGCCGGCGTCCCAGCCGGCCATCCAGCCGGAGATCCAGCCGGCCTTCCAGCCGGCCTACCAGCCGGCCTTCCAGCCGGCGTCAAGCCCTGTCCAGCCGGCCTTCCAGACGGCGTCAAGCCCTGTCCAGCCGGCCTTCCAGCCGGCGTCAAGCCCTGTCCAGCCGGCCTTCCAGCCGGTCCCTGGGAGACTCCCAGGGTCAAAGACTGTCCCCCCAGGACTTATCCTAAGTCCCCCAGGACTCCGCGCCCTCGAGCGCAGCCGGGGACTGGGACTTTCCCCACCCCCATGGACTGCCCCCTATGGGCCCTTGTTTGGTCCCCTCCCCCCTCCCTGTTTGTTATTTTTGATGTTCCACCCAGTCCTGTTGTTGTCTTGTCATGTTTACCCTTGATTTTTTTTCTTTGTTTTGCTTGTCCTGTCTGTCTCCCAGTCTGTCATGTCTTTGTTTGTCAACCCCTTGGTGAACACCTAGGGGTGTTCATTAAGGGGGGGGGGCTCTGTCACGGTCCCACGTCTTGTTTATGAAATTCTAGTCGTGTGGTGGGATCGGAGCAGAGTCCTTAGGTTATGTGTGGAGAGAAACATATTGTTGTCCGTTTGACAATAATATCGTTCTCTCCAGTGTCTTGTCATTGGCCCCATTCCTCTCTTTCCTTGTTATCCTTCCCTGAGTGTTTGATTAACCACACCTGCCCCATGTCGTTATCCCTCGTTTGTCTTACCTATATATACCCTCTTGTTTCATTGTCCTGTGCTCGTTCGTTGTTCTTGTTCCTGTCCGTACCAGTGGTCTGTTTAATATTCCAAGTCGAGTTTTGTAATCTGTTATTTAGCGTTTGTCTAGTGTTGTTCAGTTTACCCAGTCTTAGTTAATCTGTGTCCTGTCTGCTGCATGTTATCTTGTTTTCTTGGTTTTTCCCCATCGTGGGTGTTTTGTTTTATACTTTTGTTTTCAATAAATATATTATTTGTTAACCCCTTACGTCCTGGTTGCCTGCAATTGGGTTCTCCGCCACGCAAGCCTTGACATGTACTAGTACTAGTAATTGAGGTAATTCAATAATATCATAAAATGTTTGATATAAAAACGAATGTATTTTACAGCAGTAAACACACATGTAGTCATAAAGGCATGATTTATTATTTGTGATCATCAAACCACTTTTATGGGACTGCATGAAAACTGGAAAAAAAGGTAATGAACCGCTCAGTACATTCTACTTTCATATGACACTACAGAGCTAAAAGCGTAGCAATGTCAACAATAGGAGTGTACCTATATCTAAGCACCCATAAATTCAAATTACTAAAATAATATTTACAGGCTCTAGACAACACGTCCTTTGGACATTTTCATATTAAATACAAATATATATTTATATATATTGCATACATATTTGCTTGTTTTCCTCAACCTTAAGGATTGATCAAACATTATTTTAAGTTGTTTGATTGACCTCTTGAGAATGACTTTGGGACTCCCAGTATGCAAGTATCACATTACTTCAGGGATACGATATTGTTAAGAGCGGCTGCGTTGTTTCAGCTACTGGACTACATCTACAGTACTTCATATGATCCATCATGGACGTCCAATCCCATACTGACTTTAAAATATAGCTATAACATTCAAAGGATAGCCTCATCCGATCCCTTAATAGGTACAAGAGAAAACCAACAGAACAGCAGACTTCAACAAACAGATGCACGAATACAGCCAACTGAGTGGTGGACACAAAGAGAATGGTTCCAGCTATTAATTCAGTGTGAGTTGAAAAGGTTTAATAGTGGCTTGTGTGAGAATGGCAGCAGGTTCAGTGTGGAAGGGCTCAGTCCACCTCCATCTCTCCAGACGGAGGTTTCGTCTGCTGATTGCCTTTGCTTTCAGCACCTTGTTGTGAAGCAGGGCCATTGTGTGCCCCATTGTTTTTGTCTCCCTCTTCTATGGGCTCCTCGGTTCTGGGTTTGGGTCGGGTGAGCACTGGACTGCAAACCTCCTCTAACTCCTGTAATTCAACACAGCTCAGATGGATTGATATGCAGTATATGGATGCATTTCAAATAATTGTCATATTTCATTATATGAAACTGATGTAAATTATAATGTCAGGGTTTTTTATGGACATGTTTCCATGCACATTCGAGTTATTCATTACTAAAGGTGTGATCATGTGGGTCAACTATCATGATAAGATGCTGTTTTGGCTGTTTTTACTAAGAAAGCGGTACAAACCTGAATCTTTTGAATGATGTCTGCTACTTTGACTGCTGGGTCTTGAGCAATTGTGAGTTTGCTCTGGGCGTTCATCTTTGCATTCATCCAGGCTAAGGCTTCATTTACACTCTTCTCAACGACACCCATCTCCTCAGCGCTCAAATGCTGGTAGCGCTCATCCTGTTGGTCAAATGTCAAAGATGTGCTTCATGTATCTCAACTCCCATTCCTAGTACACATTATACCTTTACTATAAGTGCAATACAGAACAAAGACATTTTTCTACTATGGTAGTCAGTGGTGGCCAAGAACTCTTTTATAACAAGCATGCTTTCCAATATCTTTCGTATTCGTGTTCCACACATGAAAGAAAATCATACTGATTTGGAATAACATTGGAGGGAATAAATGATGACAGAATGTTTCATTTTTAGGAAAACTGTTCTTTTAACAACAAAAGAGCCCAACTGAACAATGCTAATACTTAAGACCCCGCACAATTCAAAAAATGGTAATTCAACACATCTCCAATATTAAAAACCATCATCTCTGTGTACATGTTCCCTGAGGACATTATCAGACATAACATGGTTCACTAAATAGCTTTCAGATGATGAAAATAATTAAAGTTGTGAAAGTAATTAGGCCAGTAGAGCTGTGTAAAGCTATTATTCCAAATAAGCTCATTAATATCTGTGAAAAGGAGGCTGAACGTCACATTTTGGGTGCTAAATACACAACAAGCAAGAACTGGTCTGGTTCGGAGTCAAATGGCACGTTTCATAAATATAGCAATTGTATAAATCGCAAAATGAAACTGAGTACTCGAGGTC
The DNA here is from genome assembly GCF_024868665.1 of Triplophysa rosa. Classification (NCBI taxonomy): domain Eukaryota; kingdom Metazoa; phylum Chordata; class Actinopteri; order Cypriniformes; family Nemacheilidae; genus Triplophysa; species Triplophysa rosa. Next base: position 9,043,642 of record NC_079899.1, read on the forward strand.
CGAAATCAATTTCCTTGATCTTTATGAAATTAACGAATCGTATACCATACTTAGAGCAGATAGCGCTCATCCATCTTGGTTAATAGAGAATATTCCATATTGCAATTTCAAAGATTGAAACGGATTTGTGAATTTCAGTTGCAATGACCAACAGATTCCAAACGAGAGGTTATGAGCCTGAAGTTTTAACAAAAGCAACAGAAATAGTTAGATCTATGGATAGGATACAATTATTGAGTAAAAAGAATAAAGTGCTACAACGTCCCAACTCTAATCGGGTCTTTTTTCAACAACGTATAGTACTGAGGCTGCAAAAATTAAATGTATCATAAATTCTAATTGGGATATCACAGAGCAATTTTTTCAGAGAAACTAATGGTTTCCGCCTACTATACAATGGAGTCCGCCTACTATACGAAATAAGGTGGTCTGGAGTTGTCTTCCGGCACTTGAGAAGAAAACATGGCTCGGTTCTTTAATTGGTCATTTTAGATGTGGAGGCTGCAGTCATTGTGATAACATGGTGAAAACGAACACGTTTACTGATGTGATTTCTGGGAAAGTCTATCCAATTGAGTCTTTTATTAATTTGTAACTCCTCATATGTAATATATAGGCTAGAATATGAGTGTGGACATTACTATATTGGTTAAACCACAAGGAGACTGCGTTTAAATGCAATCAAACAGGAAAATTCGAAGTGTTTTACACAGTGTTGCAGTGATTATTATAAATGATTTATCTGTGCACGCCATTATTTTTTTATTCATCTGCACTTGTAATCTTTAATCAAAAACGTTAAGCTCCTCTCCCCCTCTCAACAACAACTCTTCACCACATGACGTCAGCAACAAAAAAGAGGTAGGACTATACCGACTGTCCAATGGCCAGGCATTTTTAGCCCTCTGCTCCAGGCCCAACATACAACAAACCAATCAAAAAAGGAAGGGCAAAATAAAGCCCCGCCCGTTTTAATAGTTTAATAGTTATTACAATTCATTTTTTTTCTTTCTTTGTTATTATTTATATTATAATGTGTTGTACATGTATTTATATTATTGCCTCTTGTTTTTCCTTTTTTGTTCAAGGAGTATAGCTTTAGCCACTCCCACTGATTGTCCAGCTGTCTGTGATTACTATTTAAGTAGAGCTGCTTGCACAATGGATGTGTATCCTGAAGAAGGCTGTGTAAGCCGAAACGCGTAATATACACTTTTATATTATGTAGTGCCACATTTATAGAACTACATAGGTCAGAAAATCATTTTCGAGTAATAAAATTAAGCATTTAGGCATTTGGCAGATGCTTATATGCAAAAGGACTTGCAATGCATAGTCCTTCTGCAATATATAAGCAATATATTTGATCAAGGTATGCATTGGCAACAATGTGTGGCTTGTATATGCATACCCTTGAGTCATTTGGTGTTACTCAATGTACTGGTGTTAGTTTACCAGTGAAGCTAAAATATCAAAAAGACTCCACAGTAAGACTTTTATATTTATATCTTACTCATAATTGCTTACCTTCTGTTTATAGGCATCCGCAGTCTTCATAAATAGCTGTATTTTCTTGCCTAGCTCATCAAACGCTCTGGGTCTGCCCTCATGCTCTCTGTACCGTTCTTCAATGGGCCCACCAAACTTCTACAAAACCCAAACACAACATCCTGCTGTGACAAACGGCTCATGCACATTTTGTAAATGGGCTTTTAGTAGGACACACTGAATCTATTGACTATATTAAATCAGAATCAGAAAGAGCTTTATTGCCAATCAAAGCTTATTTATGCAAAACCATGAATACAATGAAAATTGAATACAATGAAATTCTTTTTTCTGCAAGCTCCGGGGACAGAAAACAGAACACTTTTGATGCCACTAAAAGCAACAGAGAGAATCGCAAAAGTAATTATGTTTATTAACCTGATTTTCAGAACACTCCTAGTCTGCCATCGGTTTGCAAAACAGACAGTCCCACCTCAAACTGATGCCATTGACTGAGCCAACGTTAATGCATTTAGGTGGATAAGATGCTAAAAAAGCAATATTCCGAGAGCACCACAGCGCTATAATGTTTACACTTTTGGATATTTCAGCCTACTAATGGCTTTCTTGTAGAGGTCTATGCATATAAACATGGGTTACTTGAGACAGTATGTTTGAGCAACCTTACTACTACATAACTACTGTATATTGGCTTAACCAATGGCATCAGTTTGAGTCGTGGTGACCCAATACTGGGATAAACAGTCAGTATTTTTGCCATTCTCTCTGGTTCTACTATTTTCAATGAAAGACAAACTAAATATCCTTCTCATGAAATGTGTAAAAATTGAGAATCTATAAATATGCATTCTTTGAGATATTTACATAGGATCACTTGAAAAATACTAGGGATGTTAAACGATTAATTGCATCCAGAATAAAAGTTTGTGTGTACTGTGCATTTTTATTTTGAATTTAAAAAACAAATACACATGTACATATTCAAGAAATATTACACGTATATATATTTATCATTTAAATCATTTATAAACATTTATTGATCTTTTATATTATTCTTAAATATATACATGTATTTCTGTGCTTTTATAAATACACAATTAATTTGCACAGTACACAGACATACAAACTTTTGTTTTGGATGCGAATAATCGTTTAACAGCCCTAAAAATACCTACTTTGAGTTCAGACAATTTGTCCTGATAGATCTCTTTCTCCTGGTCTTCTCCTTCTTCATACAGCCAGTTCTCTGTGTCTTCCAGCATTAGGATGAGTCGATTGCTTTCCTGAAAAGACATTCATGCAAAACAGTGCTGATTGTGACATAAAAAAGAACTAAGATAGAGTACATAACTTATTTATACGTGCTGTTCTATTAAATTTGTCAAATAGTTTGAGAACGGCAGGGATGGGACAGATTATTTTTAAGAATAAAAAGCAGTAAACTCCCCAGTGGTATCTCTGAGAGCAACCGATGTACAGACAACAAAGACATTATGTCCTCACATCTTCAGTGACAAATTTCTCATAGATGCCACACAGTTTGTCTCTCAGGTCATAAACATATTCTTCTACACCATTTTTAGCATCGTTCCTCTCCTTTTCCAGCTTGTCCTGAATGATCATTTTTTTCTGAAAGACAGAATACAATACAATACATTCAGAAACCACATTCTTTTAATGTTTTACTCATCTACTAACATTCTTGATTAACATTATAATTTACAGCTATTAACATAGCTACAAGCAACTTCTAAATGTAATTCAACACATTCATGAGTAAACAACTAAAGCAATCACCATACAAGTCATTACATAAAACCCCCAACAGAGATAAACAACTGCAGCCAGACATGTTTTTCTTCTACGTAAGACAAAAGGCTTACAATAGAACAAGGCTGTGCCATTATTATCCAAAACTTATCATCACATAATATTACATATATTAAGTTTTTAATGAAATAATAAAAGTAACAGTAAGTGTGGGACATGATCTGTATTGTCACTCCACTGACGTAATGATCTACAAATATCTTTTCCCAAGGGTCTGAATTGAGCTCAGTCATGGATATTTAGGGCAAACGCTAAATCCTTCACATCATTTCAGCAACAAGCCCATTGTAAGATACCGTGCGGAACATTCATTCTACTGGAGATTGGCTGCCGTGACAATAGTAATAGTAAATAGTAATAGTAAAACTTGCCAAAATGAGATTTAATTTGCGTATTATTATTTTTGGTTTTTGTTTTATAAGACTATTTTTTTTTTAATTGTTATATTGTTTATTGTAGTTCATGTTTGCTTGCATATACAGTACAACTTGAATTGTAAAATATATCTAAAATAAATTCTGCCCAAAATCAAGCTCTGCTTTGAAACAGGCATCAAAATGTATTAGGTGGATGCACATTAAAGAGAACTACTTTGAAGTGTTAAATTAATCCCAGCCGTCTGACTATACTAAGGGGATCTGAGGCAGGCTGAAATTGAAGTAAAAAGCTTGAACTCACCTCATATTCAACAAAATTATTGAGCACATCTTTATCCAGCTGTCTGGTGGTGCTGGCCAAGATGGGCAGATCAACACTCTTAACCTTTGTTTTGGGTTTGCTACCACTTGCACCTTGCTCTTGCTTATCAGAAGCACCATCCTTTAGAAAAAAAACAATGTTGACAAATGAAGGCAAATACAGAACTATCAGGTAACATATAGCATTTAAAAGGGTGATATTGCATTTTCCACCAAAGGTACTTTTTATTTCTTTTCTTTTTTTAATCTTTCATACAGTATTTCTAAGATATATTGTACCTTACTGCCAGAGTTATTCATTCTTTCCTCATCAGTGCTGGGTTCTCCTTGGCCATCATGATCCACCTGCATTTTATTCTATGAAAAAGGATGTAAAAATAGCATAAGTGGCGTCTGATTCTGCAGCGTCACACTCCAAAGATAAACTGAAAAAGCTCAGTGCTGAACACATCTGCTTGTTATGTCAATTCTTTAGCGGAGCACCACTGAACAGCTGAATGCATCACGCTTCTTGATATAACTTTTGTTGTTAGTTGTGCATGTACGTATGTCTCTACCTGATCTTCAGGCCGGCCTTCGTTCTGTACAGTAGGTTCTGTGTCCATCTGCACATCATCTGCCTCTCCTTTCTGCTTCTCTATAAGTGAAGCACTGGACACGCTGAAGATCCCGTGCACGTTCACACGCACTTTCACCTTGACCTTTGAACTGTCACCATCAGGTTGCGGTACCACGTTCTGGATAGTAAAACGGCCTGACCACAGCAGAACAACAAGACAATCAGAACCAGAATAAAAAACAATCATTAACAGGTTGACTCATATTGCTTTTGCCAATTACTGAAATTTGAATTTGTCGAAATTTTAGAAACGTAACATTTTTTGGACATTTCATTGGCTGGTGCTCAAGTTTGACCGTTATAATATATATTATTTTATATATTATTTTTATATATATAACGTTTTTGCAACCTGCTTTAGTTTTTGTAACATTTAAATAATATTATTTGCATGGTTATTTTAAGTGGTTCTGCCTTTTCACTAAATTTAATTTTGTAATATGAACACTGGGTGGATTTCATTCATATTATATGAACATACAATGTAATATAGAAAAATTACGATTAGTCACTTAATTGAGTTTTGACCCATAAATTTAGCAAAATCAGTCACATGAAAACATAATTATAACGTTGTAATGTTGATCAAACTTAGGCACCAGATTCATGGGATTGCCACATGGGAGTGTATTGGGCCCTCGTATATTGTCGCATGCTCAATATAGAGATATTTCAGCAAGCAGCTGATGTGATGAGAGTTGAAGCTTATGGGACGGCATGTCTCAGTCCTAATTACCTGGCAGGTGGGTGGTGACACACCCCTGAGGTTAAGACTAACCCTAACCCACTTCAGCTGGAATAACAGGTGCTCTGACACAATGGAGCACAATGTTGAGGCCATTCTTAATCAAATGAGGACATGAATGACTATTTCAGGGTCCCCTGAGCTTTCCACCACAGTCTCATTTTGGTCATGAATTAGGCTAGAGAAACCCGACTAAAACTCTAAAGTGAATTATCTTAAAGAATCATTATAATCTGATTCATCACTTAAGAATGACATGACACAATGTCAGCCTCGACACTTTGGAAGTCATATGACATACTGTGATACGCACCTATTCTGGTATCAGGATAGGGCAGTTCATGTGGAGAGCTATAGAACGCTTCCAGGTCAAAAGGATCCTTCTTGTGGAAGGTTATGACTTTGGAGAAAGGTGCAGCATGGTTCTTACTGTACACCTCACATTCACTGAAAAGGAGAAACAGAATATAAATAAAAAGAAACAATGACTGACGCTTAGTCAAATTGCTTGGAAAAGTTGATGTATTTAATAAGGTACGCACATCACACACTTGCTTGACACTTTGTTCAAACCCTTTGAACGTTCCATAATTTTGACTATGCTAAATTTGTACAACTATTCACCACCACAAATCTAGTGTGTTCTTGATTGTCAGGGCATTTTGATGCTGTCTCCAAAGTGTTCAGCCTGTTTTTCATTGTATGTGGTTTCTTTTATAAGTCCCTATGATATTCTGAATATCTAGTTTTGTTTTTTAACCCGATTTATCGACTGCCAGGTGAAAATTACAAGTGTTGCTAAAAAATACCAGCGTACCTTTTCTCAACAACCTGCAGGGTATAATTTGAGGTTTCATTCATACTCACAGTGCAGATGGCGCTGGTTAAATTATGCAATATGCATAGCAATTCAATACAAAGCATGAGGGGTTTGTTCAAACTCTAAGCGTGAGGAATAGTGACGCTTGCCTTAACAAGCACCAGTGAGTAATTACATGCAATAAAGAAAAACTAGAATAAATAACTCAGAGGTGTAGCGGATTTATAAATGGATGTTTGGATTGAGGTAGACTGAGACGCCTCTTACCCAACACTTTCATCAGTTTGAGACTTCCAGCGAAGAGTAATCGGGAAGGGAACGGCGTCTGTAATCGAGAACTCTCTGACTTTGAAGGCTGGAGACAGGATTGCGCACTTACCGCACACACACACACACAAGCGCACACACATAGACACCAAAAATGAACATTTATGTATACACAAGCAAATGCTGTTACATAAGCTGTCTAAATAGGGTATTAGTGTAAGAAATCAGAGAAAGCATAATCCATGCGCGGACCACAGATTTCATCTTGTTTTATGGCTCTCCCATGCAAACGCTCCCTGCTGCGTCTGTGTTTACACCTACGATTGTCAATCATCAAGGCCATTTTCACATTTATGAATTCAGCAGACGCTTATGCAAAGCAAATTACAGCGCATTCAAGGAATGCTTTCGATCAGTTTGTGTGCTGCCTAGAAATCATCACAAGGCTTTAGTTGAGCTGTGAAAAAAATTCTAGACTGCCAGAGATGAGTCTGGGGAATTGCTCATATTGCCGTTTCATTTCCTGTTATTAAGTTCAAGTGACATCTTACCTGTAGGGCACATCCGCGCGCCACAGCCTCATCTGCATTCAGCGTGGTGCTGATGTCTTTACAGAAGAACTTTGAAATTCTCTCCTTAATGGTTGGAATCCTGGTGGCTCCACCCACCACCTCAATGGCATAGATCTCATCTCTACTAAGCTCTGCACAAGAATTCCAATAGGAGGAAAGGTATCAATCTGTAGCATCTGGTGAATGGTTGCTTTTTGGTTAAGTTAACATTTTCTCATCCTCATGATGTTCCAAAGCCGTCTTTCTTCTGTCCGTCGAACACCAAAAGTGTTTAGCAAAAACTTGATGCTTTTCTTTTTCCACACAACAAAGGTAAATGTGAATGAATTATGGTGAAGTATATTTAAGTTTGTGTATTATCAAGTATAAGGAGTAATGCCTTAATTTGAATATGTGGAAATTAGGCTCGTCACGATATCAGATTTTTTTTCCATGGTCAAAATCATTCGCTGTGACAGTATTATCATGATATCTATTTTTTTATAACGAATAATGCTATTAGTCAAATTCATCTTTCGTTTTATTTGATGTTTTCTTCTTTTGCAACAAATCACACTTAAAATTCGAGTGTAAGGATTAGAGAGAAAGTTTGTAATAATTGTGGATCGAAAGGGATAGTTCACCCAAAAATGACAATTCTGTCATCAATTACTCATACTCTTACTCATGACTTTCTTTCTTCTGCAGAACACAAAAGAGGATATGTTGAAGAATGTTGGTCACCGAACAGTGCCGGCAAGCCAATAAGTGCCAGTTAACAGCATTCTTCAAAATATCTTATTTTGTGTTCTGCGGAAGAAAGTAAGTCATACAGGTTTGAAATGACAAGAGGGTGAGTAAATGTTGACAAAATTTTCATTTCTTCAAGGATAAAATTGATTTAAAATATTATCATATGTGTAGAATCACACAATATTGATCATCATAGTATTTAATATCACGGTTATTGCCGATAGCAGTATTTTGTGACACCCCAGTGGAAATACAAATACGAGCTGTCAGCTCCAATAAAGGGTAAAACTTTCAGGAAAAGATACATTTTGGTCTGTTACTCACACAAAATTCATATATTGCTTTATAAGACCAACAATATATAATATGTCTCTTTTCCCCTTATATGTTTGTAGATGTTGCACCGATATATCGGCCAATAATCGGTATTGATCGATAAAAGCAATTTAGGTAAAAACAGAGAGGATCTGTGCATCTCTAGTTTTTTCATTGTTTGAATAATAGCTATGTGAACATGTTATTCTGAACATTTCTACTCCTTGTATAACTCATAAAGAAAGTCATGTTTGGAACATTTGCCTAAAAAATAACGACAGAATATTCTATTTCGACCAAACCGTGCCTTAAAATAAACTGGCTCATCTGTTGCTGCTTACTTGATTGTTCCATGACCGATTTCAACGGCGCCTCCACTCTCATCAACAACTGAGCGCACATCTCTTCAAACTGAACCCTGTGTCAAATCACAATGACACATGAAAACCATGAATTCAACTTCAAACAAACAATTATCACTTCCAAAATCGAGACATTTGAGTTACCTGTTCAATTTTCCATGGACATCTATGTCATTCATGAAGCACTCGATGTTGAGAGGCAGGTCAGAGGAGTTTGCACTCATGAGTTTCTTCAGCTTCTCACACTCCTGATAGAGCCTCAGCAAGGCCCTCGGGTTGTCTTTAACATTTAGTTTGAAACGTTTTTTGAAGTCTTCGCAGAAATATTCCACGAGCATTTCGTCAAAGTTGCGACCGCCCAAGTAGGGGTCAAAGGCTGTGGCCAGAACCTGTGAGAAAAATGGTCTTGTTATTGATTAAATGTACTGTAAGCATATTCAACAACATGGTAGAAATAACACAGACCTTCAATTTCCCCTTGTTAAAGGAAGCAATAGAAACTTGATAAGATGAATGCCCAATATCAACAAACACAACATTACGGGGCTTCTCCTCTGGGTTTGGCAGGTCCTGTTTATAGATCCCATATGCCAAGGCCACTGCAACAGACAAGATATGTGAAATGCATTTAAAAAAACGTAATCGTAATAATTAAGAGAAGAAAGAATATTAAAATATTTCATTGAAATACTCAGTACATACAATATCACACACATACTGTAGGTCTGTCACAGTTCACCCAAAATTGTAATTCTGTAATCATTTACTTACTCTCTTGTCATTTCAAACCTTTATGACTTTCTTCCTTCTGCAGAACACAAAAGAACTGAACAGCACTGGACCACATTCACTTCTATTGTATCCACACAAACCCAAAGCAAGTGAATGGGGTCCAGTTAACAACATGTTTCAAAATATCTTATTTTGTGTTCTGTGGAAGAAAGAAAGTCATACAGGTTTGAAATGACAAAGGACGAGTAAATGATGACAGAATTTTTATTTTTGGGTGAACTGTCACTTTAATTCTGATTCAAACATGGCATTCTGCAGTCTAATATTTTGGCATAATAACTGCTGAACTGTATAATTGATTGATTTCCTATTCAGTTGTGCTAGTTTGTCTCTCATCTGCGGTCTCTTTCTACTTACATAATTAAATCATCTCAAATCAATATTTCAAGTCCATTTATGTGACTGGTAAGTAGCCACTTATTAAGCAGGAATCAAAAATAACACCTTTGGGGATACAAGACCCCTACACTTCATGTCAGGGTCATGATCGCCCTGTCAGACTTTATTTATGTAACTGCATGACTGCACATTATCACCCCTTACTTTGTTTTGGTGTTTGTTAAATAGCTCACTGAGATAAAATGGACATCAAATAGCCTGCATATTATTACTCCAGCTGTGTAAATCTGCTCCTGTAAATGTTCTACATTTTTTGTCAGCTTGTCTCTTTATTTATAAAATGCCTGAAGAAGTGGTTGTTCTTGGTAGGGATTATCCATCTGTACTCTTTCAAACCACTGTGGATAACACAAACAGCTGTTTGTTAACCAGCATGAAAATGAAACCCTGTTCTAGTCAATCGTCACACGTAAAACATGTTACATTCAGCTAGGTGATATGATATCTCAAAAAGCTCACACACAGAAAGAAACTTGTATCTTTAATATGAAGTATGTATTTAATGCATACAGTAATGACTTTTTATCTGAATGAATGAATCCGAATGAAACTAAATACAGTAATTCCCGGTGAATAAGAGGATAAAGATATTTAGGCCTTTAACGGTATCTGCAAATATCAGCATATCGGATATCAGCAAAAATCCAATACTGTGAAAATAAACATAATACATTAAATTGTTAAAAGAGAAAAACGACAAGAATTCATGCAAAATGCACTAACCTTCCATTGCTATTTAAATGACGATTTCAGTTTGATTTGACTAACCTGCTGTTGTGTCATTAATCAGCCTCAAGCAGTTCAGTCCAGCAATCTGAGTGGCATCCATCAAAGATCTCCTCTCTACATCGGTGAAGAAGCTGGGGACCTGGTGAGAACATTACAGAACGTAAGCATGTCAACAGTGCAATTGTGTGCCATTGTGTCTGAGGTTTGCCCTGTTAAGAATCACTTACAGATATCACACAGTCCATCACAGGCTTCTTCAAGGCGAGCTCAGAAGTTTCTTTCAACTTGGTGAGCAACATGGCTGTCATCTGCTCGATGGTAAACACCTTGTCCTCGTTCAGATAACGTACCTGTGACATGGACAAAAAAAATTGAAATGTTTTTTTGAACAGGTGTCTTGAAAAAGTCATTTTACGAGGACGCTGATTCATTCGGCATTAAGTAAAAACTTCTTCCACGGTCAATTTCTTTTTAAACCAGCTGCAAAAACAGCTTTGTCTGTTGTCCTTGTGCTTCTGATGTCAGAAACTCATTAACGCATGACCGCCCACATACATGTCAACACTGCTTATTCAACCGATTTAAACAAGGGGCCGTCTGACAAAACTTCCTGGCAGTATGTCTCACCTGCCACTCAGCATATTCCTCTGAATGAACCCAATTTTAAAAAGTGTATTCTTTTAAGGTCCTCAATGTAAAGCAGTTTTGAAAAGATGCACTGTGATAGCAGTACTTCATTCTTCTTATTCATTTTTTTTTCAGGAATTTGGTTCTTTATCAGCTTTGTATTCTTGGAGTCGCAATGTCTCATCTTTATCTACACAGCTTAATAAATACGACAAAACAGAACATAGTTGTATCACCTTTATTCCAGTGCTGCCATTGTCCAGTTTGTGAAGGCTGTAAGGCAACTTGGATTTCTCCCCCTGAACGTATGGATCATCATATGCTCGACCGTGAAACTTCTTAAAGCCATGAACCGTGTTCTTAAAGTTAGTTATGATCTGCAGGGAAATTGTTTATTGGTTACTGGTTCAAACACATTCAGATTATTCGATCTTTGACATTAAAACAGTACCTGACTCTTAGCAGCATTTCCAACGGTTCGGTTTTTGGACGCCAGTGAAATGCATGCTCTGTTGGTAAAGATCATATTCACACATTTATAAACACTTTCATGTCAATTTTAATATTCAGAAGAGCTGCATTTGGTAACCTGAATAAGGAGAGGGGGGGATCAGCACCTTGGACAGCGTCTTTAGTTTATTACTGTGTACATACTCAAACCATCCCATGGTGTGAAACAAATGATTGAGATTTAGACTTTATACACATTTTAGAACAAAAATTGAATCTAGACATTTATGTAATTCTTTAAAAAAGACAGCAAGGTCATATACATTCTACAACCACTAAACTACAACAGTGTTGTTTTGGGATAAACGGCAGTTGCAGATTTGAGTAAGCGCTGCAGTGACTTGGCACACCACGTTTGTGCTTTGTTTCGACTAAAAACGTGTTTTTGACTTCTTTAGAAAATTCGACATAAAGTACATGGTAAAATATGTGGTTTTACGTGCTGCCCCGCCCAAATGTGTGTGGATTTGTCCACTGGAAAACCAACACGACGACACGGTCACAGTATAGTGGATTTGCCCCATCCAGAGTGTCAGATTATGCCGTTCACGTGCACACCTTTTTCAGTGATCGACGCTGCTTAAAACGCCACAAAACAGAGAATGTAATCTAATTCTTGTATTAATGACGTGTATTTTTCAAAATCCAGACAATATCAAACATAGACCAAAAAACGTGTCATTAGCCGTACTGTTTCTCTTAATTTCAAGACAGACTACTATAAAACGCTTTTATAGATTTTCTATCAGGGCGTGCAATCTTGTGGAAATTAAGCCTCCAACAGATATTAAACGGAAAGATGATTATTCACTTTGAATTGTAGGTGATGAATAGCTGCATTGTACAGTGCATTAGGTGCTTAGTTTGCATCTGCGGTCACAGTTAGGAGCAAAATACATGGATCAGAAACACGGCCAGCTAGGCAACAGCAAACGTTGCGTAACAACACACAGCATCATTTTACAGGGAAATGCTGTACTTACGGAGTGCATCTGTCACTGTATTCATTTGCAATGGTTTCAATGCCGCCGCTCCTGGCAACAGCGATGTAACAGTTCTGGAAACCCATATCAATGCCCACCACAGACATGTTCAGTCCTTATTTCTTTATGCTTAACACCTCCAGTCCAGTTTTGAATAGTTGAGCTGGGTGAGGTTAACACAACACCCCTATTCTACTGTATGCGCCTGTCGTTTTTCGAGACGGCGCTTTTAACCGAGCTAGAAGAAGCACTCGCGATTATGTAAGTCTGGCTTTTTATAGATAACTCGTCCACTCTAATCCTAGCAAAGGACGCTTCTACTGCATTCTTGCAGACTCCACTGATATTGTCAACCGGCAATATATGGGTAAACCTTGCGCATTTGGAGACTGGAATTGAACCAAACCCCGCCCACCGGCGTTCGTGATTGGCTACTGGACACAAGACAGCTCGTCGATTGGTGCAGCATCCCAGATAAGAACGAAAAATCTAGAACCAGGCGAAAGAAGCTCCCGTTTTTACGTCACCGGGAATGACCGTGCAACTAAACGACCTATGAGAATAGATGGTTAACCTTCATGATGGGGCCCATCGCTGGATGTGGAGTAATAATAATAATAATATGCAACCCATCATCGTTGTCATATTTAAAAAATATCTCAGCCCTACAGAGATATTGCGTCACGACGTCGTTTATATTTTTATGTATTTGTTTAATCAATGTTTTAATCAATATTTTACCAGAACATGTCTGATAAGATGGAAGTCAATGTTTATTTTTAGCAGTAAAAATGTGTTTTGTAGTCGAGCTGCTGATTTAAAACGTCCAAAGCCTGACACTTGTAAGAGTCGCTGTATAAAAGGGAGCATTGAAGTCATCGGTTCTTTAGTTTATAACAGTTTTATTAACAATCATTAGCAGTTTTTTAATGGGGAATATAAGGGGTGTTTAATACAACGAATATTAAAAACAAAAAAAATGAAGCCGGGTAGTTTTTAAAACGTTGTGTAATTTATTACATGTAGTGTATTTATCTATACATTTAAATTAATAAATATATAAAACATATTACATTTAAATCATTGTTTATTTTATATTATTAAGTACTTTGTATTTGACTAAAAACGTTTATTAAAAAAATAAACTATCATCAGCTTGGTTTGTAACACTTTTATTATGAAATGAAAACTACAACATCGTAACCGGAAGTTATCATACGTGAGCGATTGGAATCAGGAAGTGGAATTGTAATGTACTATTTTGATTGAGCCCGACGCTATTTTAATCAAGTAAATTGGAGGTTTAAAATGGGGCTTTTTGGAAAAACACAAGAGAAACCACCGAAGGACCTTGTAAGTAAATGCATCGTTTGTATTGGGTGACGGGATTTAACGGTGTCCTTTACATTGTTTAATCGCTATTGATAGCAGGCCTACAGATCCCCCTTTGATAATGTTAGTTGACTGCTTGGTTAATCACATGTCAATGCTTATTTATCAAGTTAAATTAAACAAGACACTTTTAAGCTATATCTACTACTATGATACTTGGGCTGTTTTGGAAATCCAAACAAAAAAAACTGCTCTGAACGCTGTTAATTAAATCTAACGTTAGCTACAACAGGTATTTGACTTCTTATGTTAACTTAATCTCTTTTACATAGATCAATGAATGGTCTCTTAAAATCAGGAAAGAAATGAGGGTTATTGACAGACAAATCCGAGGTGAGCCCATAATAAAAATAAACAATCCTACTTTTGAATATATGTTGTTTATTAAACAAATTACTGCTTATTCTAATCTTGTAATTAGATTGATACGTTTTTACCATGTCATGATTGTATTATATTAAAAATGAATATAGGTACATTAGCTGCAATGATGTACATTTTCTGATTTTCATGAAGATATTCAAAGAGAGGAGGAGAAGGTGAAGCGGTCCATCAAGGATGCAGCTAAGAAAGGACAGAAAGATGTCTGCATCATTCTTGCCAAAGAGATTATTCAGTCAAAAAAAGCTATAAACAAACTGTATGCCTCAAAAGCCCAAATGAACTCTGTGCTTCTCAGTATGAAGAATCAGTTAGGTGAGTATAGTTGTTGTGTATCTGCAGACCCCACAGCAACAGTTAACATATGGTGTACACTAAATATCAGTAATAGTATAATTTACATATATTAGAAACACTTATGTCTCCTTACAGCTGTATTAAGAGTAGCTGGTGCCTTGCAGAAGAGCACAGAGGTCATGAAGGCCATGCAAAGCCTGGTTAAAATCCCAGAGATTCAAGCCACGATGAGAGAACTCTCAAAAGAAATGATGAAGGTCAGAAACCAACATTGTTTTTCCAGTGTTAAAAGTTGACTTTAAATCAATATAGTACACAGTTTGGACTTATTGTGCATGATTTATTTGGCTCATGTCATAAAGACCTGTTATCCTTCAACACTGATGTCCACAGGCCGGTATTATAGAGGAAATGCTGGAGGATACACTAGGGGGTATGGAGGATGAAGAGGAGATGGAGGAAGCAGCAGAGGCTGAGGTTGACAAGATACTATTTGAGATTACAGCTGGTAAAGAACCTCACAAACCACACCCACAATTTGCACTGCGATTATCATTTTCCAGCTCTCTTGATTTTGCCAAGTGGTTGATGTCCTTATAGAAGCTCTTGTTCAAGTTCATCACAATTTCTTTTTTGCTTTGCTACATAACAGGTGCTCTTGGTAAAGCTCCCAGCAAAGTTACGGATGCCCTTCCTGATCCAGGGCTAGATGGGGCCACAGCACCTTCAGAAGAAGAGGAGGAAGAGGAAGATATCGAGGAGATGCAGTCCAGGCTAGCAGCGCTGAGAAGCTAGAAGACCTTTTTTCACATTCAAGCTTTATAGGCATAGACAACAACACCATTTCTCATGTCCTCTGTTGTTATTCTAACTCTTAAGGACATTGGGAATTTTGGTCTGATAAATTTAGGGCTAAATTCTAACGGCACATAAGACGAACAGAATTTGGAGTGGATATAGCAGAGACAAAATTACTCTTGATTACATACTGTAGAAGAAAAAACAATCTTTTATGTTATCAAATGGACGGCATTTTCAGATACAGAAAGATAGCAAGCTGACTTTTTTAAACCAATTCACTACATTTAAAGGCCATTTTGTTTAATTCAATGCCTATAGCTTAGCAGCTTGTCCAAGGAGGTGTTGTGCAGTGGTGTCATATCGGTGTTGGTCTTTGTCATTCTGTCTATTCTGTCCAATTTGCTGTTTTACTCAAGCCTTAAATAGGCAAAGTGAATAGTTCTTTCCTGTATCTGGTAAATTGATTTTACTTGAGGGGGACACATTCATGGAAGCCATCACTTGTAAATCTTGTAAAAATAATGAAAAATTAAAATATTGCTGTTTGCATTGTTATTTTATAAGTAAACACTCCCTTATAGATTCAGTGTGTGTTATACGAGAGTAAACAGGCTTTCAGAATAATGGAGTGGTTGTGATCAATAACTGGCTTGTTTTTTGCAGCTGGATTGTTATCACACCAGATGTGTTGGACTTAAATGGTTCAGTTGTTGTTTTGTTCTGTCTCTGTTAATGCCTGGTATGATTCAAATGAATCATCTTATGTTTGTGTGTTATTTACATGGGTGTTTTTATCACGCCTTTGCTAGTTGAGTAAGATGTACAATCATTTTGCATAACTGAGTTCAAAAAGTCCCAATAACAGTTCAACATGGCTTTAAAAGCACATCATATAAAATGCTACAATAGCTTTTTATAGAAAGGTGTAAATGTACACACGGTTCTTTAAATGGGGTCATGGTGTATGTTACGTTTATTGGCTGAGTATTGACTTTGCTTTAATTAAATATCTACATAAGAAAACAACTGTCCCCAGTAAGACAAAATTATCATTTAGCTTCAAGACTACATTTTTAGTATGGCATGTCAAATTAATCAAACCCTGGCGGTGTTAAGTACAAAAATTCCGCCCAGATCCACATGTAATATGTTAAGTCTAATCATTTATAATTTCCAGAATGAACCAGATTATTTGGTTGTTTTACTTCATTTGAGACCATGGTTAAATGTGGGGAAAATGTGCACAAACATCTGTACATAAGAAAAATTGTGTTGATAACACTAATAAATTTGACAGACAAAGGAGTCATTTCAGAGCCAATTAAACCATATTGTGATCTCTATAACTATCTCATAGTCATAACAGAGTTGGATCAGCCAAGTTTCATTTTTCGTTTGCAACCTGCTTGCATTCCTAGTGGATTGATTTCACCTTTTCTCAATCTCTCTCTGTTTGACCACCTCCTGCACCACTCATCCAAAGCTTTATGTAAGGAAACCAGATATCTTAAGTGTCTTTTGAACGGGAATCTAGGTTACTTGCCCCTATGAAAGCTCGTTATTGTTTCACATGCTTTCAAACTTTATTACAAAAAACTTTGTTCCCCACAGATTTAGTAAATATGAGAATTATATTATTGCATTATTTATTTTTTGTATGGTAATAAAATGCACCACCCCAAGTTAACTGTCCGGGCATCATATGATGTAATTGCCCAAACATGTTTACAGTATCCATATTACATATTACAATGCATTTATATTGATATAACAAAGGCACTATAAGAGACCCCAGTAAATAATTGCACATTATATTATGTGTAATAAAAGCCTGTAATAAATAGCCATACAACTAGATTGCTTGTAGGCGATCTCAATGTATCCCAATGACAATTGTATTTATGTGGCATTATTTGTCATATATAAAATGATGTTCATTGGGTCCTATCACAACTTTACATTTAATGATTTTGTCGTGGTCATTATTTATAATCGTCCGTAACTGCACGAGAGCGCGTGCGCCGCCGCTTCTATCAAACGTTGAAGTGCCGACGACAGTCTCGCAGGAAACTCCTCCCTGTTGACAACACACACGCTGCTCTCATAGCGCAATGGTCTCCTGGATTATTTCTAGGCTTGTGGTGTAAGTCTTTATTTTGCTCTTAAAAACTATTGTTCTTGGTATGATTGACAGTTTAATGCTCTTCATGTGACTATGTTGTTTTGCTACCTTTTTGGAGCGAAAGCGCGAGGGCTTTGGGGGTTACTCTTTATTATAGGGTGAATAGGATCACATTGATTTGAAATGGTTATTTTAAAGGCCCGATTCTGTCCGGTTGATCTTGTATGTCTATCTATATTACAAAGACTTAGTTAATATAACAGACCTTCGGTTCGCAGAAATAAACACGAGACAAAACCAAATGGCACGGTATTGTGAATTATTTACATTCAGTTTATTCTGAGATGTTGAAACAATTTATTTGATTTACGCTTAATGATAATTGCATTATATAAATTAGGTGGAAATTCATAATGTAGTTGTTGGAAATCTTGAGGTCTTTCATGTATGTATAGAAAGACAATAGGATAGGTCAACCATCTGATGACCACCGATCTGTTCAGTACCCCCCATCTAAATAGAGAGACAGCTTGAGCGTGCCGTCTAAATACATTACATCAATTTCATTAGCCTGTCTGTTTTAGTTGAGTATATTTTAACGATTTTATCTGTGCTTTTTTATGAAATTGTGTGAATATTGTTCTGCTATAGCACTTTCATTTCAGCCCGCTTGCTGTGTGTGCAAAATCTCCAAATAGCTTTTCAATTCATTTTAGATCCCAATATCCGATGTCATTGCGCGTAGCCTATGTTAACACTTGCGCAGTAAATTTGGATACGAGGCGATTCTTAAAATAGACAACAAACATATGTTTTGGTTGGTGTGTCCTAGATAGGCTGAAGTGGACTTTGTTTAGTTGAAAGTGTTTTGTGGGTCCCTGTATCGTGGTTATAGAACCGGTTTGTGAGTCGGCCATTCGATCAGGTCAGAGGCGCAGCTGTTGCGGAGCTGGTTGACTCGGACTAAGTTAAAATTCACAGGTGCAGGTCACTTGTTTTATTATCTAGCCTTTTTAGAACCACCCGTTTTAACAGGTTTAACATAATCAGCTGCGCCACAAGCAAACAGCATTGTCCCGTCCACTTGCTTCTGATCTTTTTTGCGCCCTTCACACGAGCGTTCACTTGACGCGTCTATTTTTATCTAGCATGCAGAATGTAAACTTGGAATATAAACGGGGTCGTGCAGATCTCTGTCGCCTGAAGAGGTGCAACAGTGTCGATTTATGCAAGAATGATAATGTCCTGCTGAATTAATGAGACTCCAGGCGCGTTACTAAAGTGCAGTTATCTCAAATATCAGTAATGGAAAGGGTGTGGAGCGCGAGTTCCTTTCAGAGATCTGGAGATGTGGTTTTTGTTCTTATGCAATAGGCCTTTTGTTATTTCAATCCCATATGATACAGTTGTTGTTGTTATTATTTCTCTCACAAAGAAGTATAAAATCTTATGAAAACAAGAAGGTGTTTCCTAAAGAGGTGCATGCACTGATGATGAGGTAATCTAAGATTTAAGCAGTGATGTCACATTTTACTCCAGTATATGTTTACAGGGGAGGTTAAGGCCAATTTCTGCATGAAAAGAAATGTCTTGTCAACAAAATGTGCATATTGGCTAGAGAAATCACATTGTTACAGAGGAAAGTCACCTATGGGGCATGCAGATTTGAGAAGAACACCTTTAAAAAAAACATAATCATGAGTTTAAAAAGCAATTTTGAACAGATTGTCTGGATTTAATATGTATTACATGCCTTTTCAATATGTAGGCTTAAAAGCAAAGCAATCAATGCAAATAAAAGCAAAACTGAAAAGGTAAAAAACATATGTTTTTGTGGCAATAGGCATTGTAATTAATTGAAATTCAAAACACGTACTCGCTTCACTTTACATTTATTTTTATAAGTAAAAAAAATCAAAATATAGCTTACACAAATGTATCCCATTTACATGTACATGTTTATTCAGCAGACACTTTATTCAAGACTTTCCAATAAGGTTGCATGTAACATTTTGTCTTAAGAGCTAACAAAATATAATATTTTAGTATGCTGTATAGAAATACGGTAGAACGTTTTATTTTACCATTATTTTAAATTGTCTTTAAAACCAACTTAGAAAATACAAGCAAACATTGGATTTGGATTTACGTCTCCAGAGCAAAATGATAACTTTCTGAAAGCAAGCATCCTCCATCTCAATACCATTAAACACGCCTATCTATATTCTATTCATCTCAAGTCTGTTTTTTGTATCTTTCGCAGGCTCATATTTGGTACCCTTTACCCAGCGTATTCATCATATAAAGCTGTAAAATCTAAAGATGTACGAGAATACGTAAGTATATTTTCCAGCAGTTAATCGATTCAGCTCTTTTACCTCAATGTTTATTGCCTCTCTTACTTGCCTTCTCATTCCCGTTATTCATGATATTGTTTTATTTAAAACAGGTGAAATGGATGATGTACTGGATAATATTTGCACTTTTTACAACAGTTGAAGTATTTACAGATATCTTTTTGTGCTGGTAAGTACATTATGCCCTTACCGATTCTGTCATGTCCTGCTATTAAAATCGACTCATATTTTTAATTCAGCTGATGCTTTGTCATGTGGGTTGCATCCGGCATGACACATAATACCATGATTGTATTTTATTGTCCTTTGAAGGCTCCCATTCTACTATGAACTCAAAATTGCCTTTGTGGTGTGGTTACTTTCCCCGTACACAAAAGGATCCAGTGTGCTTTATAGAAAATGTGTGCACCCCACACTGTCCTCTAAGGAGAAGGTAACATATTAAAAATTTTTGTGAAATCAATGGATGAGCTCAGTTTTCTTTTCTTTGTAATTAAAAACAATTTGGATGAAACATCAAAGGAGCATTTTTATTCAAGAGAGTATATTGTAGGAAAATTTGTACTGTGAAATGAGTCATCAAGATTTTTGGAAAAAAGATTAAATGTTAAACTGAATTATCTGCAAGATAGTTTTGTCTCACATAGAGGTCTGACTGACAAATACAACAGTTATGGTTTGTTCTGATCTCACATGTTGTTTAGGGGTGCGGTTATCATACAGTACATTAATAGACAAACATAAAAATGTATTTATACAGAGCAAATGTTCAAATACATTAAACTTAGTGTATTATGACCAGTGTTGGGTAAGTTACTCTGAAAAAGTAATTAATTTCTAGTTACTAATTACATATTCAATAGTGTAATTAGATTACTGTACAAATTACTCTCTCCAAAAAGTATTTAATCACTTATTACTAATTACTTTCTATATCCTATATCAACCTTGATTAGTTAAGTGATTCAAGGATAGATATGAAACGGCTCTTTTAATTCACTCAAATAAATAATATTAAACTACATAAAGTACTCTTATTAACTGACCAAAGTATTACAAATGTGAGAATTATACATTAAAGCACAGATTTTAAAGTTAGACTTTGAATTTTGATGTCAATTCCACTATTGCACACACAAATATTACACAGTATTTAGTTTAATTACATCAAAAGTAACTAATGAAATTACAGAAAAACTAAGAGTAATCCCTTACTTTACATTTTCAAGGGAAAAGTAATTAAATTACAGTAACTAATTACTTAGTAACTAGTCACACCCAACACTGATTATGACTAATACCTATTTATTGTTCCAGATGTTTTATTTAGAAGGCAGCATCATTAACAGCCATGTTTTTAATGTGAACAACTGGAATTGTTTGAGCTGGTGGGCGATTCTGAGGAAATGTACATTTGATTCTTTTTCCCGTAACCCATTTCAGTTCCCTGGTTGACCGACAATGAGCGGCCTTAAGGAGATCTGTGATTTTCCTGTCTTTCCTCTCCTCTTTATTTTTGTGTCAGGAAATTCGTCACAGGGACAAACTATAATCACAATAAACAGAAATCTAAATCTACTGAAATGATGCAGACAGAGTAGAGAGACGTTAAACAGTGAATTTCACTTCAGTCATACGGTCTAAGTGAAGAAGTCTTTCTTTATGACCTTTTTTTCAGGACATTGATGAATATCTTTGCCAAGCAAAAGATAAAAGCTATGACACTCTGATGCATTTTGGAAGGAAAGGACTTAATGTGGCGGCAACGGCTGCAGTAATGGCTGCCTCCAAGGTAGTTTTCTAATATATTCACCTCACCTTGCTGCCATGTAGGAAATATTTATTTATTGCATGTATGGATTGTTAAGATTAAAAAACATTATTTTGATGTAACACTTTTCTGATACAGTTTAACAATCCATAAGCTGGTGTATTCATGCATTTGGTTGATGCTATTATTTAAAACATAGTGTATTAAGGCTAGGGATTTTGATTGCTGTTTCCTGGATATCAAATTTATAATGTTGGTGTTGTAAACACCATGCTTTAAGTTACTACAATAACAGTAAAATGCTGGTAGTAATCATATAATATTTGTAAAGTAGTGCTAGTCAAATAAACCAAACACCCACTCAAAGTCATGCACATTCAACAAAACATCTGTATAAATAAAATCTTCAAAGCTTGAATGTATTTAGACATTCTTTAAAACCTGACACCATGTTCACAATCCAGGGCCAGGGCGTTCTTTCAGAGCGGCTCCGGAGTTTCAGTATGCAGGACCTGTCAGCCTTCCAGGATGAAGGCCAAGCAACAAACCAGAGTTCTGTTTCCACTCAACCCGCATCTGCACAGCACAGAACGCGTACTATGATGCGCAGCAAATCTGAGACTGGTTACAGCAAGGGTAAGCGTACCAAAACATTCCTCAATCCTTTGAGGATCCTACCATCAACCCATCATGTGTCCGCTAATCCTAATTGTTTGAGCTGCTTGTCTCATTATTCTTTACATGTAATTAAGGAATACAGAAATCCTTAACTTGTAACCAATGTCTTGAGTGAAGGCATGTCAAGGAAAGTTTAATGTTCTCTGCTTACTTTTATTTATACTGTAACTGTTGATCCGAACAGATACACTTGAGTTGCAAGCTAGTTCAGAACAACAATCAACACACTATTGAACAAAGTAGATATTTGAAATGAAGCAGATGTTCTATCATTGATCCAGAAGAGACCATAGAGGTGCTTTAATAAATGGCAATCTGTAACTTTTCTTGGTTAAAAATAAACAAAGAGCCATTACTAAACAAGTACATAAAAAAGGTACGATTTTGCACGAAATGTCAGTGTGACGTCATTTGACTGAAACGCCATATATATATAAATACGTGACGTAACCTGCAATTTTATCTTTCAAACAGAGATGGCGATATAGAGGTAAAAGATACATATCGCAGCTTTAAAGAAGTTCGTGATCTCATGAAATACAAGAGCGTGTGTTGAAAACATTTATGAAAACATAACTTCATGAACTTGAAACATTTTCCCTAGTCATTTATAAACAAGATGAAGATATAAATAGCTGATGAAATGCTTTGAGTTTAAGTAGAAAGCAAGCTCTGGGTATTTTCCCTTTCTACATTTTCTTAAATTCTGATGACAATGAAGAATTTTCCGTTATACAGGAAGAGATTAGCCAGGGAAAACAGGCTTTCCTTCTAACAAGTTTCCTGTTAAAGTTTATAGACGTGAGAAGCCCAACATTGTTTAAAAATGCTGCACATCAAAATGTACTAGAATTTCCTTCCTGTGCGGAAGGAAGTGTATTGTCTACACCAACAGTTTGTTAGCAGCGTTGTCTTTTACACAAAGCCTAAACTAATTATTTTGTTGATTAAAACCTGTATATGACTCTTTTGACTGTGGAACACAAAGGAAGATATTTTGAGAAATGTCTCCGTGGTTTTGTGTCCAATGGAAGTCAATGGGCGTCAAGTGTTGTTTGTTTACCAGTGTTCTTTAAAATATCTTATTTTGTGTTCTGCAGAAGTAAAAAAAGTCATACAAGTTTGGAATGACACAAAGATGAGTAAATGATGAAAGAATTTTCATTTTTGGGTCTTTCAGCCTTCCATAATGACATGTCAACTCAATATTAAATTAAACATGAACCACAACCAAAGTCACAGTTTGTGAACTGATGCCCTGTTGTCACGATACAGGCCATGATTTTGACATTACCGAGTACGAGGTGTTGAACCCCTCTATGGAGCCTCCCTGCCCTTTGACCTCCACACCCGCCCCAACGCAGCCTGACCCCATGACTCCACCACTTTTCCTCCCTGAGTCCTTCCAGGATAAACTTGCACCTTCACCTCCCTCTTCACCTGTAGCCCCAGATGAGCCTCTGGATAAAGGGAAGGAGGGATATGCCCCTACAGGGTCACCCCAACTCAGATTTAAGAGGCGTGCCCCTGAGGTACCCCCTTTTTTTAGCTGTTGACTTGCCTGGCTGCACTGATGGTCTGTTAGCTTTGTTGTGACTAACTCACTCAACCACTTACCAATGCAGCTGTTTAAGCAGCAGTCAACAGAAGATTTGTCTTTGTGTTAGTCTGACACTCTTAC
Organism: Triplophysa rosa; assembly: GCF_024868665.1. Taxonomy (NCBI): domain Eukaryota; kingdom Metazoa; phylum Chordata; class Actinopteri; order Cypriniformes; family Nemacheilidae; genus Triplophysa; species Triplophysa rosa. Next base: position 9,067,631 of record NC_079899.1, read on the forward strand.
CCAACGTAGACCATCTGAGACATTACGGCTGGCTGGCATTTGGTTATGGCAAGTAATAGGAGAGTGATGGTGACTCAAGTCTCTTACACACGCCTATTTAGTTGGTCACAAATATAACACATTGCACCCTAATTGATTGGATTTAAAGCTGTTAGAGGAATGGGTATATGATAACTTGTAGTCTGTCATTAGGAATTACTGTTAATGTGCTAGTTCACCCAAAAAATTAAATTCTGTCATCATTTTCTCACGCTCGTCATTTCATACTTATATGACATTCTTTTTCTGCAGAGCACAAAATATGTTTTGAAAAATGTTGGTAAGCGAACAACGGTGGTACCCATTCACTTCTATTGTACGGACACCAAATCAATGCAAGTCAATGGGTAACCGGTGTTCAGTTACCAACCAAAAATATCTTAAAATGTAAATACAAAATATATTTATTTACCTCATGTGACTCTATATGATTTTTTTCTTCTGTGGAACCCAAGAGAAGAGATTTTGAGAAATGGTTTTGTGTCCATACTGTACAATGGAAGTCAATGGGGACCAATGTTGTTTAGTTACAATGTTCTTCAAAATATAAGCTATACAGGTTTGAGCTGATATGAAAGTGAGTAAATGATGAAAGAATTTTGGGGTGAACTATCCCTTTAAGCATCTTGAGGAAGAAAATTACAAGTTACTTTAATACAATAAAAGAATAGTTCACCATATGTTGTTTTCTCCATGGAGAAAATTAGACTAGCTAGAATGTTTACACTGCTAGGTATCCCTACAGTGAAGTGAATAAGAAGTTAAAAGATCCTAATGACCGAAACAATAAATATCATTAAATCATTAATTTGTGTGCTATAATATTGTGTTTCATGCTTTAGATTTAATACAACCATTCACGTTGATTGTTGAAAAGATCTGCTTGATTTTTTGGAAAGTTATACGATTTGGAACGAGGTTGAATAAGTACTGTAATGTAATGACAGTAATGTAACGTTTAGGTGAACTATTCCTTAAATCATGGGTGTCCAAAACTGTCCTGTAGTGCAGTGCTTTTCAACCAGGGGGCCTCAAGAAACTTCCAAGCGCTCCTCAAGTTGACAAAAATATTTAAAAAGACAAAAATATCAAATCAAAATATCTTTAAGTGGTCTTTAAATGTTAGGGGGCCTGGAGGTCAGGGAGGTTAATATCCACTGCTGTAGTATACATACAGCTTATAATAGACTTTCGCTTGCTTTAGGTGAGTTTGCTCTGCAGGACCGTTGGACACTTGCTTTTAACAGACATGTTCAGAAATGGACATATCTTGCTCTCACCTGTTGACCTGAGCCTGTTATAATGTCTACTGTGTTTGTGAACAGTAAACGTGCACATATTGTAGCTCTCTTCTTTAACCTGTTATCTGTATAACAGACCTAATTCTGTTGACATCATCTCATATCGTCATTTCTTAGCCTCCTCCTAGAACCCTGAGACCCGTCACCCGATCCAGATCAAAGACCGCCCTCTCTTCAGACACTGAAGCCATGTGACTGTGTGCATATGCTCCGAAAGCGCTTTAGCTGTCCTACCTGCAACATGAGGAGACGCAATGAGAGAAGGCAGAGAAAAAAAAGGAATGCAGCCAAAACGTTAAAATATTCAAAAGCAGCCTTGCTCTGTAATGAGGTAACCAAAGCGATGCGCAACCTTTCGCTTTTGATCTTTGACACTTAATGGGAAGGGTATCCATTTACTGTAGGTAACGCACATACGTGTACTGCTGCTCCAAGACTCTTTTGGGGTTATTGAACGTGTTTTGTACATATTTACCGTATGTTTGATTGTAGGTCCTTTTATTTTGTTGATATTATTTTGGGAGAAAACAATGCATGCACGTCTCTGGTCCCCCATCCATAATCCATCCCGAGACAAACATTACGCTTTTTGTTTGTGAACATACAGTATAGGGTTAATTCTCAGTTTTGTTTGATGGTTAATGGGTGGGGTGTTGAGGGGTAAGTGAGTGTCAAAAACTCACATCTAAAGCAAGGAGAGTTAAGGTAGTTCTTTGTAAAAATATACTGCACTGATATAGTTGGTGTGTTTGGCCTCAAACAACGTTTATTTAATGATTTATGTATCAACAAATGCAAACATTTTTCTGCAGAGAGTGACCTTGGTGTTGATGGATTACAATACCAGTTATATTGTTGTGCACCTAAAATGATTTATGGTTTGAAATAGATTTTTTAAAAGTGCAATTATATAATGCAATTACAATAATAACAGAAATAATGAAAAAATTGTACTTTCAAATAGATAAACTTGATCAAAATCTGGTTAAGAATCGCTTACAGACAGCAATTAATTTCTCTATCATTATAATAAGGCATGCAGTGTTTTAAAGCATTTAGAAACATTTCAAAACCGTTTGATCAACAATAAATATGTTTTTGATTTTTTTTTCTTTTTTTTCTTTATCTGCATGGATTTACTTGACGATTTGAATGTGTTCCACATCTTTGGCCACAGTATTACTTACAGAGTTAAGTAGGCATTAGTGGTGCTTTGGTACGTCACTCACTGTGTGTAGTTTAACTCTTGTAGCATTCACATGGGGGAACTTGGTTATGGAAATGTCCAAACACTGTGCGTTTACACTGGCATGTACCACAGCTCGGTGTTGTGTATCATTCCTGATCGCAGCGGTGTGTTAAATGTGACGTGAGCTTCGATATGGCCTGAAGGGGGCAGCAGAGAATCAACCGTTTCAAATGGAAGTGGATACAACTGATGTTCTATATTTAGAGTGACAATGCTTAACGCTGTGAGAATGATGACAATCCTAATCTCATAAACAGACTTTGTAGAATCCAGGGTGTAACAAATATCTTTGAACAGTCTAAATGAAACTTTGGTATCAAACCTCACTGATAAATCTGCCTCAGGAATGTTTCTTTTATCATTGTATCACATATATATTTACACTTGTGATGTTCTTTACATTGTGACGTTAAAAGGTCATTTAAAGTGTAGAAACTTTCAAAAGGTCAATTCAATATTTAGCAGTGAATCTCAACAGACTGTCTGAAATTATTGCACTTTTGCATGTCACTGAGCATTTATTTGTTTTGCTTTAGGGAGATAAGGCTTTTTGACTTTTTGAGCATGGTAATTTGCAACTTTTGACTTTTACAGCGTAAAGAAACATTTTTACAGCTGTTAGAATGTTGCTAAACCGTTTCTTTACACAAGTCCTTTAAATTTTCTTCTCATGTGAAGACCAGTTTAGACTATTATCAAAATACGACCAAATTTACTATCAGCAAAAACGTGTAGAATATGAATCACAAGGTCGTTCTCTCTGAATCTGCAACATTAAAATGAGACATTTCAGATTTATGCTCAATCATGTCATGAAAAGAGGATTTATTTCAGGGACTTGAGGCTATGCCATTAAAGATTTTAAAAGCCCTGGCTTCTGTTCAAATTAAACTGAAGAATCATTCTTTTTTAAGCTGTTTGTTTTTGTGCCAGGTGGTTCAGAGCTGGTGAAAAAAGTGTCAAAATGTCACTTTAGGCACGTTCTTTAAACATTAAAACCATTGAAAAGTATTTCCATTTTTCCATACTGTAATATCTGGCAGGCCAGAATGTATCTCAATGGTCAAGGTCCTTTATTAAGAGTAAAAAAAGACAGAAATTATTGTAAAAAATGTAAATGACATTCAGCAAATAAAGGGTGAATGTGAAACCGTTTCGTGTGACTGCTTTCATTTAACTGCAATGTATCTATGATGAGATTCCATTTTCAAATGTTTCCTGTTATAAATACCAAGCTCCGGTTCTGGCCTGATGCTCTTCCCAGTCCAGCCAGACGCTTGTGATGATGGGCAATTCACCTGATGACAACTACAGCCACAACCAACAGTCATCCAGAACCAGAATAATATTGGACAGACTTAAATATCTTTTTCCTATCCTCACTAGTTCTTTCTTCTTTTCACTAACCAGCCCGGCGAACTATTTCCGATGAATCTCACAGTTTACAGTAATTATTCTCTCTGTAGTTGCATACATCATAATCAAAAAATGATTATGATGTATGTGAAGCTGCTTTGCAACATGAAAATTGTGAAAAACGCTATATAAATAAAATTGACTTTTTTTTATAAAATACAAACACAACTATATAGCATAAAATTTGAGAACTACAGTAGAATATTCAATGGGCTGTAAGAAACACATCTCTAATGTCTTGAAAGCTTTATTTATTGTTAGACAGTGTATAGTAAATTGTTAATTAAATAGCACACAAAACACATTTGTTTAATGTAGAACAGAAATGTGGATATGATAATTATATATTGTCTATTTGTCATTGATGTGTTTCACACTTTTAGGTTAACTCTGTCATGGTACTTCTGGTAGGGATCATTGAGGTACCAGTTTCTTCTTTTCCAGAAGGACGTAGTCATTTTATCCAACAGTTTACATTGAGTTTTATTACAGAATACATGTTCTCTCAGACGCTTCTTTCTGGCTGCTGACTTTTTCCACAGCTTTTTCTTGTATCCAGCCTACAAAAACAGAGACAATTAAAGATGAAACATAGAGGACAGACTAAGGTTTATCCTATAGGGCTGCAAGACATATCGAAATATCTCTAAAAAAGTGCATTCTGCAGCGTGTATATTGTAATAAATGAATATTAATGAATGATTTTAATACTGTTTTAATAATAGATGAACATGTTTTAGGTTGATGCAGATACGTTTTTGAGAGAGGGATGCTTTCCCAGTTCTTAAATATTTTAATAGCCTATATTTTATATAATATTTTATTATAATGTGAATTATTTTTACAAACTTTAAGCATTATTGTATTGCATATTACAAACCCGATTCCAAAAAAGTTGGGACACTGTACAAATTGTGAATAAAAACAGAATGCAATGATGTGGAAGTTTCAAATTTCAATATTTTATTCAGAATACAACATAGATGACATATCAAATGTTTAAACCAGGGGTGTCCAATGTCGGTCCTGGAGGGCCACTGTCCTGCAGAGTTTAGCTCCAACTTGGCTCAACACACCTGTTTGGAAGTTTCTAGTCTGCTTTGTGAGACCTTGATTAGCTGTTCAGGTGTGTTTGATTAATGTTGAAGCTAAACTTTGCAGGACACCGGCCCTCCAGGACTGGCTTTGGACACCCCTGGTTTAAACTGAGAGAATGTATCATTTTAAGGGAAAAATAAGTTGATTTTAAATTTCATGGCATCAACACATCTCAAAAAAGTTGGGACAAGGCCATGTTTACCACTGTGTGGCATCCCCTCTTCTTTTTATAACAGTCTGCAAACGTCTGGGGACTGAGGAGACAAGTTGCTCAAGTTTAGGAATAGGAATGTTGTCCCATTCTTGTCTAATACAGGCTTCTAGTTGCTCGACTGTCTTAGGTCTTCTTTGTCGCATCTTCCTCTTTATGATGCGCCAAATGTTTTCTATGGGTGAAAGATCTGGACTGCAGGCTGGCCATTTCAGTACCCGGATCCTTCTTCTACGCAGCCATGATGTTGTAATTGATGCAGTATGTGGTCTGGCATTGTCATGTTGGAAAATGCAAGGTCTTCCCTGAAAGAGACGACGTCTGGATGGGAGCATATGTTGTTCTAGAACTTGGATATACCTTTCAGCATTGATGGTGCCTTTCCAGATGTGTAAGCTGCCCATGCCACACGCACTCATGCAACCCCATACCATCAGAGATGCAGGCTTCTGAACTGAGCGCTGATAACAACTTGGGTTGTCCTTGTCCTCTTTAGTCCGGATGACATGGCGTCCCAGTTTTCCAAAAAGAACTTCAAATTTTGATTCGTCTGACCACAGAACAGTTTTCCACTTTGCCACAGTCCATTTTAAATGAGCCTTGGCCCAGAGAAAACGCCTGCGCTTCTGGATCATGTTTAGATATGGCTTCTTTTTTGACCTATAGAGTTTTAGCCGGCAACGGCGAATGGCACGGTGGATTGTGTTCACCGACAATGTTTTCTGGAAGTATTCCTGAGCCCATGTTGTGATTTCCATTACAGTAGCATTCCTGTATGTGATGCAGTGCCGTCTAAGGGCCCGAAGATCACGGGCATCCAGTATGGTTTTCCGGCCTTGACCCTTACGCACAGAGATTGTTCCAGATTCTCTGAATCTTTGGATGATATTATGCACTGTAGATGATGATAACTTCAAACTCTTTGCAATTTTTCTCTGAGAAACTCCTTTCTGATATTGCTCCACTATTTTTCGCCGCAGCATTGGGGGAATTGGTGATCCTCTGCCCATCTTGACTTCTGAGAGACACTGCCACTCTGAGTGGCTCTTTTTATACCCAATCATGTTGCCAATTGACCTAATAAGTTGCAAATTGGTCCTCCAGCTGTTCCTTATATGTACATTTAACTTTTCCGGCCTCTTATTGCTACCTGTCCCAACTTTTTTGGAATGTGTAGCTCTCATGAAATCCAAAATGAGCCAATATTTGGCATGACATTTCAAAATGTCTCACTTTCAACATTTGATATGTTATCTATATTCTATTGTGAATAAAATATAAGTTTATGAGATTTGTAAATTATTGCATTCCTTTTTTATTCACAATTTGTACAGTGTCCCAACTTTTTTGGAATCGGGTTTGTACATTATTTAGCAAGTTGTCACATTTATCTTCAATATCATGCAGCCCTAGTTTCTGACATTTTTCTAAATTAACATTCAAATAGTTCCATGATTTTGTCGACCCTGTAGGAAATTATGGAATAAATACGGAATAAGTACTCAGAAATCAAGGCAGCATCACAACTTACCTTTCTCCTCACCCACAGGCCACAGTGTAGCCTTAGAAACCTTTGTACAACAGACTTCACAGACTTCCTTTAGCCTTTTTTAATACTGTAGTATGTTAAGTTTCTACATGGCTGGAGCTTGAGGGAAGGGATGAGCGAGGTTACACTGCAGAACAGAAAAGTTGTTAACTTGATCGATTAAGCCTAGTCTATGTGCAGGGGTAGGATATCACCTTTTGTTGCTTGTACAATATAACCAAACACCTTTTGTATATGACATAAGACATTAAGATATATGTACCGATCCAGTAGAGCAGTCTGTTGGACAGTGTTATGAAGAGGCAGTGGTCTAAACACGTGTTTCTGCACTAGAGTTGAGAAGCGAGGGCTCTGATATGTGACTTTGACAGCTTTAGTGAGACAGTCTCTTCCCAACACCGACAGAGGTCTAAGCAAACCTAAACATCAGAAAAAAACAGCTGTAGTTTAGTTACAGTTACACAATTCTTGATGACAATACTACAACTAATACTAGATGTTCGGGGTTGTATTGTGTCCTAATTTACAATAACGCAATATACAATGACGTGCAAATATATGGATTATAATTAATTTACTATATTATAACTACTATAATGAATCGGTTGTTTCATAATTATTTAGGTACGGTAGTAAAACACAAAAATGAACACAGAACGTTCAAATAAAGACTTTTTCATTGTGAGCAATGCAATTTTATACTGAAAGGCATTAAAATCGAAGATCTCTGCATTCCAGCAGTCATCCGAGATTTTAATAACACGTCAGATAACTCAAACGTTGTCTACAAGGCATTATCAGCATTTCAGTAAATTGCTTTTTATCTTGTAAAACATAAAACTGTGCATTCTATACCTGGAAGTGCTTTTGTCAAGGTGGCCGCCATCTTAAACTCCACTGACGCATGAACAACAGTGCCCGGTTTGGACAAACAGAACGCGTTGCGAGAAAAGCGAAGTAAAAAGCTACAAGCAAAGCAACTGTATCTCTTAGGTCTTGCTCAGGCTGGTCTTTTTTTGGCTGTTACACTGATACATTTGCGATCTGTAAGTGACGGGGCTTTCTCACACTATGCTCCCAGACAATGGAATGTGCTTCCTTCCTATATCAGAGATGCTGAGGCTTTAAACATATTTAAATCGTACCTAAAAACATTTTTTTTAGGTTAGCTTTTTCTTGATAGTTTTACCAGATTATATTGGTTTTATGTAAAGTGCCTCGAGAAGCTGCTTAAAAGGCGCTATAAAATATCTATTGTTATTGTGTTATCTGGCGAACGAGAACCAAGAAAACCATTGGAATAAGACTCGGGACACTACATAAAAGGATTTTTTCAATTCTAATGGTAAACAGCTGATGGTTCATAATGGTGTTTTTAATGTAAACGTTTTCTGTAAATAGAATTTACATTGTTTTTCCAGCAGGAGATTAAAAACTGGAATTGTGCATTGACAATTTAGATTAAACAGATTTTTCAAGAAATTTTAAGCACAGTAAAAATGACACCCATTAAACGCACAGACACACACATTTACATCAAAGTAGTGCAAAGCTCTTTATTCCAGTATACACCCTAGAAATGGTCAAAAATGTGTTTTGTTTTAAAATTAATATGTGGCACATCACATGAAATACAAGAAGCAATGCAAATTATACAATATAAAGTACCTTGAAAATCCTAAGTAGTAAAATGTAGTGGTACCAAAACAAAATAACCAGTGGTCTGTGAAAAAAAAAGCTAAATCTAGCACCAGTCCAAAACGTTTTCAGTGCCATGACTTGACTTATCTGGTGCAATATTTATGCAAAAAAAAAAAAAACTGAATAACTCCTATTTTTCAAACTTACTGTAACAGAAAAAAATATCTTCAGGATGACACTCAGCAACAGGTCAATAGTCAACAAGTTTTAAAATGTAACGCAGAAAAGTGCCATAACACGAAACATGTTGTCTTCATTCATTAAATATTTAATAGTATCCTACCATTATATAAAGCTTGGGTCACTTCAATAAAAGATCTGTCTAAATTTCAGACAAGTGCAGTTCAGATAGGTGCAGTTATGGTTCAATAACACTTTAAACATTCTCACATGTTTTATAGCTTTTGGTTCTGTGCTCATTTCGAATACCTGCTCAAAAGCATGCAAGTCTTCGCTAGTTTTTTTATGGGGGGGGGTGTGGTTTCGGAAGTAATTGGTTATATCACCAGCCGGCATATACAGGCTCTGCATCACACGGGATTCCATAGAAGCGTCCAGGTGGTCTATCTTTTCGCAGAAGAGGTGTCCGAGCAAGGGACAGCTCACTGTCATTGTCTTTTTTCATCCGCAGAACCAAAACGATGATGAAGAGAAGACCCACTGTGGAGGTGAGATAAAACTTAAAGTGAGTGATAACAGTACGTACAGTCAAATATAGTAAAACATATAAATATATATATATATATATATATATATATATAAACAGTATAGATTTTTTTGTATTGATTCATAAAGTGCACAGCAAATGGTCAATTCCCATTGACTAATCTCAGTCTTTTATCTGTGAAATGGGCATTTTTCATAATTCCCCTTGGGTACAAAAGTTCAATTGAGGGATAATGTGATATAAAGGTTCATACCTCCTCCTCCAATAACAAGGAGTGCTATGGTAACAGGAGCTAGTTCACATGTCTCGCCCGCCTTTCTAAAGAAGGTCTCCATGCAGTAACCCGGGGCCGTGCTGCCCTCAGGACAGAAAGCGTCATTAGGACACTGGATTGGATTAACATCAGGACTCTGGGAAAATAAAGACAAATGAACAGTTATTTATTTGCAGTATCCTCAGATATTTAAAAATAAACAAAGTCATTAGAAAAACTATTTACAGAGTTGATGTACACAAAGCCTTTGATTATTAAATGTCTGCATTTGTGATTTTGTGGTTAAGACAAAGTTGCAAGAAGAACATGTGAACTGGAACAAACAGAGACTGTACACAGTGTTTATTAGTGTTGTTTGTGTTTGTTTAGAGGAAGTATTCACTCACAGGGCAGTAGTGGTTTTCAGGGCAAAGGTCACAGTTCTCCTGACCCCAGTGGATCTGATAGAAGCCACTTTTGCAAATCTGACAAATGGTTTGATGCGAGAGCTTGTGCATTCCTGTCAACAAACATGAAAGCATTACTTAGGTTTCATAACAGTTCTGTGGAAATCCTAATTTACCTTCATTCATACCACACATTCATTCGGACAAAGACTTTAATTCATCACCTGAACTATGAAAAAACTTGTTTCACACTCCTATGATCGATTTATACAGTGTTGTCTGAACATCTTTATTATTTTATAAAAGCTGGTTTATCTGTTGTCTGGATCTCCATGTACCTATAAACCCACATTTAAACCTGCATGTAGGGCTGTCACGATTATGAAATTTGGCTGATGATTAATTGTCTAATAAATCATTGCGATTATGACGATTAATTGTCTGTTTTAGAGCTTTGACTTTTAATTCTCATACATTTTTTATTGAGCTTTGAAACGCCCATATTGTTCTGAATATAAAAACTATGTTCTTTTTCTTGGAAATACATAGGAAAAAATTGGGTCATCATACTTAAGGTTTAGGCTTTTACCTGTCAATAATACAACCGCCAAATACTTGTAAATTAAGTAAATTGATCAGGTGTGAATTGAAGCCACCATTAAAACGCTATCAGTCATAGAAAAGCTTCTAGTCTGTTTTTTTCTCACTTGCCAGACTACAATAAAAGTTTACTTCTATGTTAATGAGATTTTGGTAGACTGGTTTTCACACTGAAATAATATTAAATTGTACTGCAGGTTATTTTTATGGTATATGCTTTAGTTTTTTGTGATTGTGATTGTGTTGTGGTGGCTACCTACATAACAGAGCTTCTACCACACTACAACCCATCACGCTCTCTAAGATCTCAAAACTCCAGACTTTTGATAACACCTAGAATAACTAAATCCACCAAAGGGGGTAGAGCTTTCTCATACGTAGCACCTAAACTCTGGAATAGCCTCCCTGATACTATTCGAGGGTCAGACACACTCTCCAAATTTAAATCTAGATTAAAGACACATCTTTTCAGCCAAGCATTCACTAACACATAGCTAATGAACAGCAGCTACGCTAATTATTCTCTTTCTGCCCTCGCCGAGAGATTCCGCCAGGCTCAGATGAACGTCATATGCCCATCCACAACTAGAGATTACGCCAGCTACATCGGAAAATCCCGTGCCATCCTCCTGCGAGAGCCTGCGGACTGACTGACCATCCCAGCTCCATCCAAGGCAATTCCATCACCACCCAAGAAAAAGGCGACCATCTGACCGGCCCAGCTCAGACAATTCCATCCCCAACCGAGAGCAAAGACGGACTACTTGTCACATTAATGCTAAATTTACAATACTTGGTATTTAATACTAAACTTACATCACATGACAGCAGTTTGAAGTTATGGCTGCACTCAGTGACTTTGATTGGAGGTAGCTGGGTGGGTGTTGTAGGGAGTGGGGGGGCTTATTGGTTGTGGTTCGGGGCGTTTCATTTGTTGGGACTGTGTGGGTCTGGTCTGGTTGGTCTTGTTTTGTGGTCGATGTCGGACAACAGAGGAATAAAGTTAATTATGCCATTACTACTTTTCCCTGGTTGTTCGTCTGTTGTCTGTTGTTGATCGCGGAATGGGACCGGGTTGGACCTGCACGGTTTCGGCGGGTGGGGCTTCCTGGGTCGCGGCTCGTGGGCTCTCCCTGTTCTTCTTGGGACGTTGCTCGGTGGCTTTGGTCGGGGTCACTGAGTGCAGCTATGACACGTCAGAGGAGATCTGGCCCTCCCGGCTGAGCCTGGTTTCTCCCGAGTTTTTTTTTTCTCCATTATTCATCATTGGAGTTTGGGTTCCTCGCCACAGCAGTGCAGTGTTGGCATGCTCACCGGGAGACTGCATTTATTTATTTATTTATTCATTTATTTATTAGATATTATTTATTATATTTGCTCCTGTAAAGCTGCTTTGGAACAATACACATTGTGAAAAGCGCTATATAAATAAAATGGAATTGAATTGAATTGAATGGTACATTTTACAAGTATTACCATGCTTTAGTTGCAATATATACAATAAAATATGCAATATGCAGATGCACTACAGCTCCCCCTAGTGTCTTCTATAGAGATGTGCAATAATTGCGATGATCTGAAACCATCGCGATGAGGTCAAACAATCGCGATGAGACGATTATTTAATAATCGTGACAGCCCTACCTGCATGTCCTGATTGTGTCGAGTAAAAGGCTTGGATCAACATCTTTTATTGGTCCTGCAATAGTAATCTTGCCAAAGAACGTAATTTCAAACCGAATGGACCTTGTTCACGTTTTCGGTTTTCTCAGCAGCGGAAGTCGTCATAGACTATCCCAAATATATTTTTTTCATTCTCATTTGCTCAAATAGCAAAAGAAAAACTCAACGATAGTGTTTTCACTACTTTCAACAAAATAAAAAAAATATAGAGCGTTTGATGACGGCAGTCAAAAGAGAGAATGATGTCAAATTTACCCTGACTTCCATAGACACTGTATAAGAAACACCCTCGCGTTAGCCTTAACAATTTTTTTGTAATTTGATGCAAAAATAATATACAAAGTATGGTGTTATAAACGTACATACATTTAAAAAAAAAAGAAATTATATAAAAAACTTTGGAGGATTTACGATGCTCATGACCATTGAACGTGTCATCACAGGCTTGCGAAAAACGCTCAATTCGCGCAGCGTCATTCGCGCCGCCTCATTCGCGAATCGCGCCGCAGGATGTCGTATCATGTCTTTGCATTGACTTAACATGTAAATCACTCGCGCTTAACGCTTCATTCGCGTCTGGTGGGAACGCAGCATTAGACAATACCTACCCCTTATACTAAGAGGGAACAAATAGGTTACTAACAGGAACTAATAGACTGGTGTACAAAGTCTTGAGCCAGACCTATGCCTAACCCTAAAATCACTGCTAAACCTAACGTTAAAATCTGTCTGGCTTTCAGGAATGTTGTTTCAGGTGTAAACAGAGAGCTCCTGAAATATACTGAATTATAGTGCTTTAATGTTATTGGCTGGATTGAGAAGTTACCTGGGCGACAGGATGTACATTGTTTGGCAGCAACTTGTAGAGCTTCTGAACCTGCAGGACAGATCTGGCACTGGGCACAGCTGGAGGAACTGTCACAAAGGTGAAAAAAGTAAAAGGAAAATGTTTTCTCAGTGAAATGGTCACTTCACTAATAAAAATATGCATTTAATACATACTGCTATCCGCTATGACGTAAGGAACACAGCTTCCGGGTCAAGCCTCCATTCATTTCAAGTGAGGCAGGTATTTAAACAGCCCTTTATGAGCACTGTTTATTCACATCACATTTAATCAAAACTTTTATTGACTCAAAATTTAAACTACAGTCCCCAGGCTCACAGAATCACTAACATCAATATGTGACTATATTTGAATATTTATACAAAATAAATAAAAATGGAGATAAAGGTTAGGATCGGGGTTTTTTGGCAGTTTTACATCACGGCATGAGTGTATTTTAGCATTTTTTTTGTTATTTGTCTATGGCATCTGATAGAGCGGTGAGACCCAAAAGCAGTGGTGCGTAACGTCTGACTTAACAAGCAGATACAAGACTATGTGTTTTAAAGGTGAAAAATATTTAAAAAAAGAACTTACTTGCAGTATGTGCCTTGTGGACACGGGTTACAAGAGGTTGAATTTGGCAAAGATGTGTAGAAACCTGAAGCAAGAATGAAATTAAGCACTACCAATTAATTTTTATGAACCCTGACAATGTATCTAGTTTTATCGCCGTTTCATTAGAAAGCAAAACAATATCACGAAACAGTTACCTGGTGTGCAGGCACTACAAGAGATCGAGGCCGTGTTATTATTGTAGGAACCAGGAGAACATGCCCGACACACAGGGCTTCTTGTGACACTAAACCCAAAAAGACACGATTGAAAAATAACGCTTCCAAAGCAAAAATAAAAGTAAAAGTTTTTCTCTCACTTGCTGAAAAACCCTGATGGACAGGATAAACACCCCAGCTGTCCTGCCAGAGGCTGATAGAAGCCCTGTGTGCAGGGGAGACAAGCTGCTGGAAACACACACAACCCTACGTCTGGACAGCACGAACACAGCCGAGTTTCTAAGAAGACAAAAATGAAAAACAAAGTATAAATCAACATGAAACCAAGATATTTATTTTCTTCCCACAAAATACTCCCTAAGGCACTTTATATGAAAATACAACGGGTGTATCAAAAACCTTCTGTAACAAGAGAAACACGCACCATTATCGTAATAAGTGCCAGGAGCACAGGCCGCACAGGTGGAAGTGTTGAGCACGGAGCAACTGGGTTCTGTCGTGCCGGGCATGGTAGGAGTGGTCACATTCACGCTGACTGTAGTGATCGTCACAGCAGGGCTGAGGGTTGTCTGACTCATCACCACTCCTACATAACGCAAAAAAATTGGAACAAACACAATGATACAGAAGGCACCTTTAATAGCAACATTTGGCTACATGCTTTCGAAGGAAGGTTCATGTAAAGAAAATATATTTTGCCAAATGTTTTACTTTTTGTTATGAAATGAAATCATAGTGACTGTTTAGCTCACAGTAAGACAAAAACATCTTGTTTTCACATAAATCTATACGACCCACTAGAACTTTTCCAGGTATTTCCACCTGATGAACAATAAAAAAACATTCAAAATCGATACTTAACTAACCTAAAAAATATTAAACTGCACTCAAAAAAGATTAAACTTACTTGTCATACTTAGTAATGAACATATTATAATGCACAATGAATTTCATAACATTACAAAACAAAACAGTCATGTCTTGCTCGTTTAATATTTTGACACATTTGATTTGTGTGCCTATTGTAACAGTATCACATGATTCAAACTCACATTTCTGCACTGTAATTGACGCATCGCGGTTATTAAGTATGAGGAGTGGAACAAACAGAGCTCTTATTGTGACTGTAATCACATTAGCCATGAGGCCGGCCACCCTCAACAGTGACAGTCTCCCACTGAAGAAACACAGTTATTCTCACGTCATATGACTTGATTTGACTCCAAAATATTAAGAAGCAGTGAGGAAAACAGGAACAATTTGACTCCGTGTTCTCTCCCATGCTTTTACTATTTTAATGCTCAAGAGGAAAATGCTTTTACATGCTTCTTACTGACTCGCTGAGGAAATGTTTTATTCTCTTCTGCAAATGAGCAACGAAAACGTTGTTATGTGTTGTTCACACATAACATGGATACGAACAACTGAATTTATCAGAGAATCAATAGATTAAGTACATTAAGTAAATAATGTTTAATAAGTAAAATTCTTTACATTGGCTTATAGGTTTGTTCATACACTACAGTTAAAATTTTAGGGTCACAATCTCACCTATTCATAACTATTTTTAGACATTTTAGAACGATCGTAAACTCATCAAAACTATTCAAAATAAGACAAATGTAACTACTGGAATTATGTTACAGTGGTAAAGTTTTAATATTATATTTTATCTGCAATGTTTCAAAAGGGATGTTATTTAAAAATAGGAAGGTCCAATTCTGGACTCTTATTGGCTACTTTTTGTTATTCAGTTATTCCGTCATCAATATCAAAGATTTTTAAACAAAACTTGTAGTTTTGTACGTTTTAAAAGACTAGGGTTTGCACAATTCTATTTTTGTCTAGACAGCGTATTTATGGGGCAATTCCAGCGTTATGGATGTGACATTTGCATTATGGATATAGAATAGAGCTAGAAAGCGAATTTGTTTGTTACCAATATACTGAACCATTTGTTTATATTTTACTAAACCCTTATTGATAGAGTTTAAACATCAGAAAAATATATGTCTATGCACAAGTTTTCTATTTTAAAAAGGGAAATAAACATGCGTTATGGATGTGACAAAAGAAGGACATGGTTTTAGGGAGACGACAAACTTTGTAGGATTTCTGTGAATTAAAATGCACAAACCTGAAGCAATAATACCCAACAAATGGAGAAAGGATGTCTCTTCATAGAACATAAAATAGTTACTTTATTTGAATTTTCATGTGTCCATTCAAGAGGAATATGTGCCGTAATGGAAAATGGCACTTACCTGACTATGGAAAATCATGCACTAAAAATAAAACAAATGCTGTAAAAACTTGAAGAGTTACATGGGTATTTGTCTTTGAATCACCACATGTTGATATGTGTTGTTAGTATAGTAAAAACCATTCAAAACATTATTTTTTCGTGGTAAGGTTGACCTTTTCACGGAATTGCCCTATGGCATTTAAGTAACAGTTAAACCTTCACATCAAAAGATCTGTCCAGGGGTCCAGAAGTTCACTTAAATGACCCTAAACTTTATTTGAACACAGATTTGAGGATTAAGGGCAACGACGTATATGTATAGGACTATGTGAATATGGTAGTCTATTTTCAAATTCACTGTTACTGCTAGACAGAAAAACAGGCATAGAGAGACGACGCTGAACTTTAACATGCATTGTTGCGTTACAATCATATGACATAAAGCGAGATTTGTTTCTGATGCTGTGATTTGGCAACTCACCTAGAACACAAGCAGCGGCGAAAACAGACAAAACTCCCAAATGCTCCATGATCCAGAGATTCACTTCAGGACTCACCACGTCTTTTTATTAAATTCATCACGTTAGACGAAGGTTTTGTTAAAAGAGTTAAACATTTTTAACTGCCGCAGAATGCTTCGCTCTTTCTCATCAATGTCATATGACCGACCGATCGATCACGTGATCGGTCGCGTTCCCTAACACGGACAAACAGGCACTTTACTTTATTTATCACCCGCAGGCCGCAGATAACGTTAAAAAATAAATAACTACGATTCAGAACATGTTAATCGTAAAGTTTATGCGAAGTGACACTTCAACTTCTGTACTCCTTGCTCGACTGGAAATCTCATTTTAAGTCCCGCCCTTAAACTTGAAAGACCGCATTTTACGCCAAAATATAAACGGGGGAAAATAAACAAATGAAATACATGAAAAAGCATATTTACTTATGGAAGGTTGTTCTTCAATACTTTTTTTTACATCTGTAACAATAACCAGTACTATGAAATATTAAAGATGATCGACGAGCAGTGCATTAGGCTAGTCCATGAAATAACTACAAAAAATATATTAGTATACTTTAGATGCCAGTATACCGTTATCTAAATATATCTATAATGTATAATATTTGGTTTAGTATTTAACTCAACGTTTAGTTACGGTTTATTAAATCATTCAAATGCATAAAGAAGTGAGATTTTGGACTGTCATTATAACAGATTTTCCTTACACAATTTTTGTGGCCAAAATAATTATTATCAGAATATCTATTGATTTTGTTTGTTTGTTTGTTTGTTTGTTTTGAAGAATAAATATTTGATGCTATCAAATTCATTTTTAATTGGATTTATTTTGTTTTCTCTTCTCAGCTTCTTTGTGTTTTTTTCTCAGCCTGTAAGTGTCAATCACTGAAATATTTATGATATTATCATTTGTGTAGTATGACAGTTATTAATATCGCATTCATTAAAAATACTATTATATTGTGACACCCCTAAACTGAAAATCCAACATTTTCTTAGATTGATTAAATATCCCAAAATATGAGGAAATAATGGCCTCAAGCATTTGTAGTTTTTCATGTATTTATTTCTGACAACAAATTATACGTCTTGCGCTTTTCACTGTTTGTAACTATTAGGTGGCGAACAGTAAGGCCTAATGTTAAACATGCCCTGAGTAGTACAACACAGCGTTTCAAACACTGGACAGGATTTACATCACACAGATGAATTAAAACACAGACTGGATACATTCATGCAGACAAATTTATCCCGTTTTACACAAATTCATGTTAAAGAACACTTTATGATATGTATTGCAAAGAAACAAGTTACAAGACAAGTGTAAAACAGCCCTTTTACTGTGAACTGTCTTTCAAACAGCTGAGAGTTGGTACATGGATAAAAGAGCTAACATCTGATTGAAATGCTAAATAATATATAAAAGCATTTCCTCTAAAATTAAAGCTAAACTTTGTAAGTAATCTTTGTTATGGAAATCATATCAAAGCATTCAAAATGACATAAGGAAGAACAAGCATACAAGCATACAAACTATAAAATGCTTCTTTTGTGGATTAACTATTTCCTTCCCTGACAGTTGATTTATTTATGGCTTGCTGATCACTTCAGCGCTACAATGTTTAGCGCAGTGTGTCTGTTCTTAGAAAAGCAAAACACCTTAAGCGTCTTGTCCCTTTTTGCATCCCATTCCCTCCTTTTTAAACACACAAAACGATGCTCGTAAATGCCTCGCTTGGTAAATACTTGTCACACCAAGAACGGATTCACACTAGCTGCTTGGCAGGCACATCCTTTTTTATATCCTTCCCTATCTTTGATGGAAACCTCTGAGCAATTCCATAGGGAACATGAGCTGCCACTGTTCCAAGCTCTGTTGCTCCTTCCACATGAAACATCTGGTCATCAAAGAAGATGTGCGGCCTAATCTTCTCTAGCATGGGGCCTTTGGGAGCCCCTGCTAGGAAGAGGGCTTCATCTGTCTCCAGACCCCAGGACCGTAAGGTCTTTAGGGCCCGGGTACCTGAACTGGCCGCACTTCTAGCAGTAACCAAATAGGTGCGGATTGGACAGTCCATGCGTTGACCTTTGGCATAGAACTTCTGTTGCAGTTTTCCTAGAGTTTCCAAGAATCCCTTTAGTGGCCCCTAATAGACAAGACAAAAAAAACCCAAATGATTCCTTTAATATCTGACAAATGATATTTGGATCAAAAAAACATTATGGAAAGCACACAGTGCGATAGTTCACCACAACATGCTATGAAATTACATCGGACACACATGATCAAGGGGTTTATTTTCGTGGGCCTTTTCATGCTCAAAAAACTTATCCAATCCATGAGCTTTGTAGATTCTCTCCGACTCGTCTGAGAAGAGAACAGCATCTCCATCGAAGGCCACTCGCAGCTGAGTCTCTGGAACCTCACAGATTTTTCCCGGTGAGAACACTGTGGCTGCTGCAATGCCTAACCACAACCAATTTCACATTACAACAATATTGTTATATTTAGGATTCTGTCGTGATAATGAATAAAACTGTTCTGACCTTCTTCAATGGCTTCTCTAACTTTTACCGAATCAGCAGACAGGTACAGGTTGGTATGGTAAGCTTTCAGATACCCAATAGGACTGTTGCCTCCAGTCATACAGAAGCGCTCTATGAACAGCTCTGGACATTAGAGACGAAAAACATATGAAGAGTTTGTTTCCAAAATGAGATAATATAAAACATTTTCAAAAAAAATGTTTTATTGTGTTAGTTAGCTGTACTTATGTAGTTATCATGGCTTAAATCAAAACAAATATTGATTGATATTAATTGGAATGCACAATGAAAAAACATGATTTTTGAAACACGGAGTTTGGAAATAAACTCTTCATATTTACTTATAGACTATGAATGTAAATAAACAAGCATATTGAGCCTGAAGTAGAATCACTCATATGACACAAGGTAGCTGCGGAATAGGATGCAAATGTATGGGGTCTGCCCAGAAAAGATTAGATAGGATTACGATTGCACATCTTCTGACTTACTGTGATGGTTAATTGAGTTGATGAGTCTGAGTCCCACATGAGCGTGATTGCTGGTCATCAGGACAACATCAAAGAGCTCTTCGCTGTCTGGATACAACTCCCTCAACTTAGCATTGACTGCCTCCACTGCCTATAGAGAACAGAACATAAACTCCTTCCTCCATCTGCTCATGCATGCACTTCTTTTTATTTTTCAATAATAGGGTATAAAACAGGACTTGAAACTCTATATGTATTTTAAGAGTAGAAGTGAATGATGGCCATGTCTGTTGCTGGTCCCTATTCACTTTAAAGGAGCTTTAAAATACAAAGCAAGGAACAGATAAACAGAGAATACATGTTTGGTAATAAAAGGCAGTAAATAATAATTGTAAGTACTATTATTATGATGTATCATTGTCATTGTTGTATGATTTGATATAACATTTGATGTGCTACTTTTCATGCTGTTCATTTGACCATAATTTATGGTTTTATAAGAAAAGATTCTGTGCCTTTTATGACACACACACACACCAACATATTCATTCCTTTCAAAAATTCTTTAATTTTTGATCAATTTTAGAAAGAAGATGCGTGTTTGAAGCATCTGGGAGAAAAAAGCAGAGAGAACATTTTTACAACTTCTAAGCTATAAGTGGTTATTTTAAAGATTCCGAAATATAACATAGCGTGATTTATTTTTAAATTTTAGTCGCAACAATAATTCTCAGCGTTACATTTGAGTTATTCCATAGTTTTATTGATTTTACCATTATTATAAAATCCTGAAAAAACATTATAAAATACATAAAAACATTCATATTTAAATACATAACAAATGACACAAAGAAGTTAATTACATTGACATAGTGTAAAAATGCTGTTTGCTCTTTTTTTTCTTGCTGTGAATTATTGATCAGTGGTATGTCAGTATACTGGAGGAGCATTTACCTTAATGAAGGGAAAAGCAGGTCCAGGAGCAAATGGCTCAGTCTCATGTTGGAACTGGTAGCTCAGATACGCCTCCATTCCCTGCTGTTCATAGATATCCTGCTCCACATCCATACTGAAGAGGGCACGGGAGGACACAGCTATGGTCATGGCATTCTGAGGCTCTGGCTGTATGCACATAACGGGACATATTGACAAAGATCTATGAAGTGGCGCTCCAGGAAATATAAGTATAATATATTTGAGTGGTTTTGTAGCATAGTTAGTAAAACACAACGTCATGGGTTCGAGTCCCATGGAGTTCACATAAAAATAAAATACATTTATAGGCTCAATGTTTTGTGTTGGGAGAATAGGTACAGCACATTCATTTACGCACAAAATTAAAAAGATAAATGCAAGGGACAAAGTCGAATATGCTAATAGGCTATATTATTTATACATGCAAACAAATAAATATAAATAATAATTGAATGCGCAGGCATTTAAATTGAAAAATATCAGCAGCCCTCTCTCAAAAACATCAGTGCAACAAGACAAAAAATAACTAAAGAAATCACAGACATTGTAAACTTTTAAAGTAATCCTCTACACAATCTGTGCAATCATTCGAAGCAACTGTTCTCACGCGCGCCTTCAGATAGCGAAAACAGTTCATACCAAATGCTGCGATGCAATGCTATCTCGAATCATGATCTTCTTGTTCGAGTCCGTCTTTTATTTTTGCTGTTACACTGTTGCATGCACGCTTTATTTCTGGCCTCAGTGTTAAAAGCGTCACTGCACCAAAAATGTCGCGTTATCGTGCGCGCGCGTCTGTTTAATGTCCAGTTGCAGGTGCGCTTATATTTTTAGAGCCATTATCACATGTAGATGCTTTAACACAGCCCAGTTTTCGATTTACTGTATTATTACGCTCTCTATAACGGTACATATTTTTATAAAACTTTAACACAGACTTACCGGTTTAGGTTTCTTGCTGGGGCTTGACGGATTACAGTTCTCATTCCGCTCCCAAAAACTGTGCATCTCTTTTACTGTTGGTTTGTTCATGATAAGCAGAGTGCTGGATGATGGTCAAAATATAACCCTGCTCTGTATACCTGCACACATCCAGGACGGTCTCTGGAGCTTTTGCCCTGGGAGCAAAGCAGAATCCAGACAGCAGTCACATGAGCTGGACCTGATATATATACAGTAAAATTGGAGGAGACAGCTGCTTTGATACCCACCTGTTTCCAAACCATCATATCTTCATCATTTCACTTCAAAGACTGAGATCTCCCTATAGCATCCGTGAATGCTGCTGTGCATCGTGCAGTGTGTCTTTACAAATGGAAGAATTTATAGACTCTGGGAATCTCTGCCAGAGGGATGCGGGCATCACAAATGTTCCCATGACAACTGCTAGTGTTAAGATGAAGTGTAGCCCTAGATCACGACAAGTAGCCTCCTGGTGTTAAGATGCTGTTGTAAGAGCCCTAGATCATTCATTCGTAAAAGATAGTACTGAAAGGGAAAGAATATGGAAAACATATTTGTGGTGGACAGCGCACCACACGATCGGTACTAATGCAGACCACTAGTACCAGAGGACGGTTTAATGGTTCAGGACAAATAAGAAACTCTTAAACAACTATTATAAAGCATAAAACCGGTCATCGACTGCCCAGGTAACATCATACAGTATTAATAATTAAGTGCATGTCATCTTTTGAACTGGGTTATTTTAGCAAATTCTGTTATTATCTGTGTTGTAGACTTTATGTAAACATGTTATGTGAAATAACTTGTAGTAAATGAAAGACAAACCTTAATTTTTGGAATTCCTCAGAATGATGATGCATTACAGGCCTATATATGCTATGTATGGATTTTCCAAAGGACTGAGGCCCAACTGGGTCATTCAAGTATGTTGGTTATTTAAAGCCATTTCATAGCTAGGTTTGCTATAAGCACTTTGTGTAACATTCATTTAAAAAGGCAAAAGATTTTGCTATTTTATTGAAGTATCGAGACGACCCTAATGGGCACAGAGAAATGCTTTCAAAGAGTTCAATCCATCCATTCTCTATACTGCTTTTCACAACTGGGGTCACGGGGAGTACTTGAGCCGATCAAGGGCAACACGCCGGCCTATGTACCCATCTACAACCTTTGATGAAGAAAACTGTACAGTACTGCATGTATTCTGGAACATTGTGGATTAAATATGAGCAAAAGACATTTTTACTCAACAGAAAAAGCATTGATCTCTATACCACTTGTTGCAATGATATTAAACATAAACTAGTTTATAGTTATGCTAGCTTAAAATAGAGCAAATGAGGGTTGTTCAAAAAAAGAAAATCAAAAATGAAAACCAGTAATATAAAGAAAGAAGTCATTTATTACTTTCATTGCATGACATAAATACATAGTAGACTTTGAAAAGTTCTCAATTAGACTGAACCGGCCATTACAAAATAAGAACAAGCTTTCAATAAATAGTGTAAATTCTTTCATTGTGATTCTTTTATACAGGAAAAAAAGAAGTTTATACATATATCATTTTATTATTTTTGCTCTCTGTAAAATAAAACATCTGTATAATTTTAAAGACTCAATTTCAATTAATACAAAAAAGACATTGAGGAATAAGGACCGGAAGAGGATAAACCAGAAAATGAGCTCTTATAACGTAACAGGTTGGAAGTTGAGTCTGCAGACACTGAACCTTCCATTCGAGAAAGTCATCAACTCTTTGCCCTGTTTGACACAATCTCATTTCAAATTACAATACATTCCAAAAAGCAGCTGCAAAAATCAATTCCTCAGTATCATGCCAGCATACAATCAAGGAATTAAAACAAAGCAAAATAATCTGTATAGCACACTCCCCGGTCTATATCTGTAGACAACTCTAACGTGTTATCTGCATTAAATTAAAGTAAGAGCGGTATTGTTTAATGGTAGTGTGCGGGTGCAAGCTGAGTGTCTTCCAGTCAGTGTCAGTCTAACCATCTATCCCAATGCTGAATGTACAATAATCTACTCATCTGAGCAATATGCAGTTAAAATGCAAAGCAATTGACAGGTAAACCTTTTTAGTAATTATTGATGTGAAAACTACACTGAATCGTGATGTTAAATTATCTCAGATATCGAGGATTTGATCATCTCAAACATGAATTTATAACTGACTGACCTGAACTACAATGCAGCATGATGCAGCAGAATGATGTCAGAAAACATAAAATACAAGGACAATAAAGAATGTCTCATTAACAATTGTTAAAGTATTAAATATTAACTAGTTGTCTCAACCGTGATTGATGTACAATATTGCTTGTACAGAACTAGTCAGACTGAACCTTAAAAGTGTTGCATTACAGAATGAATGCAAACACATTAAACCCACACCCTTCTATACACCCGTTATATGTGAACTGGGACAACGGTTGGAACAGTATGAAAAAACAATTTACAGCGATATTTGACTGACAAAAAGGAATGTGTTTTTATACAGGTCCTAATACATTTATTATTTCATTAGTAGTAAAGAGTCACATTTCAGTGTCGATCAGTTTTGATAGTGCAGTGTCTAATAGCATTTAGACTGAGAACATTAATTATTAATAATATTAATCATTCTCAGATCTTAAAACAATTTATTCCGCAGATTAAAGATAACCAAATGTAAAATGACTGTAGATTACTACACACAATAGCCAAGTGGGACATTACTTGTACGCTACAGTCAATAAAAAGTGCATCATGTGTTTAAGTAGTGTTTGTAATTTCATTGCATTTCAAATATTTTTTGGGATAAGAATCGCATTGCAGCACATTTATCAACGACTGTCTGCAAGTAAACGCGCTGTCCTTCTAAAACCTTTTTGCTCCATAAATCATTATTATAAGTCACTGGGTTTTGCAAAAGCTGACCAATAAAAGTATCAAAAAGTGCTTAACACATAATTTCATAATAAATAAAAAAAAGTAGTGTTTCTCCATTTCCTGAAAAACTGTGAATTTGGACATCCGAGGTTTCAGAAGGACAGTGACGATTATGTTTGTGCCTCTTTATAAAAACACACCTCAGTTTGGAATTCTGTAAGAAGACCTCATGAACGGTTTATTAAAGAAATTAAACAAAGCCAAAGACTGAGGTGTCAACAGCACGGCACAAAACTAAAGTCTGATCAGATGAGTTGTACATGGCTAAAGTATCCGTTTACACTGCTTTAGATTTGATCATAATTACACACAAACGTAGTGGTTGGTCACTATATTTTTTTCACTGGATGAAAAGTGCAAAAGGAATCAAACAAGCATCTGTTAGTGTCGATACTATTATGTTGGCGTACTGTAATAAAAGAAAGCAATGAGGGTTCAGGAAGTCATCGTAATGGATGAGGTAGGGGTTTAAAGTTCATTTGTACCAGAGGAAAAGCAGAAGGCTGCCACACTGCCGTCAAAGGCAATTACAGTTTTTTGGAAAACAAAACATTAAAATGTTGCACATTCATATTGGCATAAGGAAAAGAAGAGAATCTTCTTTCGGAAGATACATCAAATCCATTTCATACTTTCAGCGTACTATATACACACATTTTTTTTGGCCATTCAGCTAATCCCAAAGTCTCACATCTGTTTAACAGAAAGCAGCATTATTTCCTAAATAAAACATCTGAATGAAAAAGGAAATCTGTGCTATATTATGCCCCAGTGATCACTGATGGTGCATTTAATGTTTATATTATTATTGTCTTGTATGTCACAGTTTAGTTCTTCTCATATTTAATCATGTGCTTACAGTTTACATTCACTCTGGAAATCAGAGCCCATGAAACCTCAGGCGCTAATAAAGCCATAATCGCCGCAAGGAGAAATCCTGTTAACAAGCTGCATTTTCATTTATGAGCAGTTGCCCTTCTGTTTAACATCAAAACCAGCTTGTTCCATGCTCCATAAAAGCAAATTTCATCGAATTAAGCTTATTATTCAAAGCCCTAAATAAATACTTTGGCTCCCACAGCGATGGGGTTACTTCCTTTATGTGCTTCCGTTATGAGGCGTTTTCGACAGCGACTCAGTCCATCCGAGTCCGTTGTTCCATTGAGGCTCTTTCTATCGCTTTGAAGTAATTGCGTTTTGTGTTATATTTACACTTTTTTGGGATGAAGATGATCAAATGATATGCAGATTTGGATTCATACGCTCATGGGTACTTGAAGTCTGGAAACTGGTAGTGTGCTTACGTGCGTGTGGGTGGGTGTACGGTGGTCAGACACCAGTCCTGTCGCTGTAGAAAGGCGTTACGTGGAACATGTAGCAGTGAGTACAAACTCTCACCGGTTTCATCTGACCGTATCTAGGCAACGGGGCTGAGTGCGATGAGCAGCGGGAACAGAAGATCTGAAATGAAACATGCGCTCTGTCAATCATCTCATTACGTTTGAAATCGATGTTTCAAACATGCTGAACACTATCGGATGGACTGCTGTACCTTTCCACAGCTCCTGCAGTGATGTTTCCTTCTTATAACGGTAAACGGGGCCTTACAAGCAATGCAGGAATTGCAGGCCTCATCTGGTACCCACTCTGTAGGGTCTTAAGAGAGAAGAACAGAGTTCTAGATGCAGCGGACGTCTATAGACCGTTTCATCGGACACGCGAGCGCCTGACCCCCAGTTAACTTCCGGTTTGTGTTTGGCTAGTGTCTGATAATATAACTATTTATATTTTATTTAATTTATGTTCATATTCATTTGTATTATTATTTTACTGTATAATAAACGATTTGTTGAATTTTGTTGTATGTTCATTTTTTTAAATAAACAATTTGTTGAATGGGTCCTGTACTTCGGTCGCATTTAAACAAACCATATGGTACATTGACATCTAGCGGTTGAGCTTGGTATCGGAGTCTAAATTCAAAATATTGGAGAGACAAGTTTAGCCAAGTAACGGTTCTTCTCGGTTTCTTTTGGTTGTTATCAGAAATAATCTACAGGCACTCTATTGTTTGTGGATGTGTACCGGATGTTAAAGTGGGGTCACAAAAGTGCACATGCGCAGTAACATTGGTTATTGTTGTTTAAATGAAACCATCTATACTCCTAAACCATGACATTTTTGTGCTTTTTCAAAACCATGGGCAACAAAATGAACACTTCGCATAGGCAACTAGACAGACGCCTACATGCTATGCAAGTAGCGTAGTGTAGTGTACTGTACCAACCTTCAAATTGTCCCTCTCTGGCTTTGGCAGCGAGCTCTGATGAAGAGATGGTTTCCTGACAGAGAGCACAGTCTTCCAGCACCGCACTGCCCAGACACGGGCCTGAGGAGCATATCAAACAGCGCATTAAACTAATGATGTCTGACATCATGCTGTATCTGAATCATTACAAAATGGGTCTCACTGACCTATCTTGAGATTTTCGTTGTCCCCTTCCTCTGATTTTGTAGCCATGACCTCAAACAGCGTCTTTAAGATGCTCCGCAGGTCACTCGCATAGTTTGTTTGCAACTGATCGGCCACACCTACAGACGTTAAAAATGAAGATGGGTAGTTGTTAAAGATGACAACAATTTAACCTCAGCTTTGCAGTGCACATATTTTCAAGATCTGCATATGTACATGTTGTTCAAAATATTTGTCTTGTCTTATCACTATTGATAAGATAAGGGTGGATGTCAGAGAAACAAATCAGGTGACTAGGAAGACTCAACGCTCTACGATGACCTGGATAACCGAGTGTCACATCACAAAAGCTTTACCATGTTACAGATCCAGTTGTTACATAACACACCTGATATGCAGACAAAAAGACGGTGGATGAGGTCACTACTGCTATGGAAACGTGAGCGGATTTTGCTGTGAGCAGCGAGATTGGCAGCGTGCAGGGCCACCTGAATGTCCTGATGGTCCAGATCCTCAGACATGTCCGAGCTGGTGGTCAGACTACTGACAGGGCTGAAGGGGGAACATTATCAGAATAAATATTAGATATTAAGCACTTAATTAAATAATGACTGCTATTAAAATAATAATAAAAACGTAATTCAAATAACAATTTGAATCTTTTCGAGACATTAAACGAAAACAAAAAATATACAGTGCCAGTCAAACGCTTGGAAACGCTCTTTATTCCTTCTCAATTCATTATTCAGATTTTGTCCACCTTTTACAGTTATAGAAACTTATTAAAACTATGGAGTACAACAATTGTAGGAATTATGTTATGACTAAAATCATCTAAAATAAATCATAACTATGTTATACAGTTCATTTGGAATTTTATCATTTAGCTTCCCTGGGAAGCTTTTTAAAGAGTATTGAAGGAGTTCCCAATCAAGGCTCTTATTGGCTGCTATTCCTTCATTATTTGGTCCAAGTTATTGGTTTCAAAAATATTTTTTAAATAAATTTTATGTAATGAAAGAAATATGTTGGCACGATTACATTTTTGTATTTGATTAATAGATTTTTATGATCATTACATTTCAGTCAAGCTTTTCCTAACTTTTGACTGGAACTGTATGTCAAGTAATTCTAGAGCTTGAAACGGGGTGGAAATAACTTGCACACAATCTAGTTCATCTAGACAGTTTGAGGAAACTCTCTGGACTTTGTGCAATAATTTGCTAAACCTACAATACATACTATAGAGCCGTGGAAAAAAACATTTTCTGTTTTTCTGAATTTACTGTTTATAGGTATGTGTTTAGGTCAAATTATTATTTTTGTTTCCTTCTGTGAACTACTAACAATATCTCTTATTTGCAGAAAATAAAAACTGGAGAACTTGGATTTTGTTCAATAGACACTGGACTGGAATGATCACAATACAACAAGAAATGCTGATTAAATGAATCTCTTAAATCTCTTAATTTTTTCCACGGCTGTATGTGGGACTTGATTCCCACTGTTCACATAAGTGGTCTAGACAAAATAAGTACTAAATTCTTCAAAAAAAAACCTGCTGGCAATTATTGGCGCCTGTTCACACACACAGCTCAAGACCACAATGCTAAAGAAATGAGCGGTTGTTAGTTACTACGCGGGTGTTCTAGCTAGTCACCTGCTGGCCAAAGAAAAAAAGCCCACGCCCAAATCTCCATGTTTTAATCTCTAGATATGAAGAAGATGCCTCCTTCAAAACCATAACTTCTAGCCTTAACAAGCCACACAATTTTGCAGTGGTTTTACACACTGGTTGTGTAACGAGGCTTGGTAAAAGCCTATAAGCCACATATGTTTACCTGGGTGTGTATGAACTTGACAAACTGCATGTAGTAACAGAAACACCCTCAACGTCACTGCTGGGGACAGAACTGAGGGGAGACTCCTGAGAATTGCTGCAGATCATTCCAAAAAACATTGGGGGGGCAACACAAGAAACATAAGAACTCAAAAGAAGGACAACCTTGAGAACTCATGAACAAAAAAGGATTACAAAAAACGTAAAAAAAAAACCCAACAACATTTCAAAGCAATGCATGCTTTTACAAACAAACCTAGTGCTCTTTTTGTTGTCCTCTTTGGACTGAATCCGACATCCCGAGGCCTGATGGGGACAACTAGGTCCTCCCTCCCCTTGTCCTGAGCCTCTATCCTGAGCCAGCCGAACACCCGCGATGCTCGCCGGACATTTCTCGCAGCACTGATATTGGGAACAGTCCTGACTGCCCCCAGGCGGAGTAAGATGACCCTGGGCCGGAGGCAGGGTGAGCGGTAAGTGTCCATTTCCTTTTCCAGGGCTGCCAGCAGCTACTGCTGATTGGATGACGGAGCTTGTTATGGCGAGCTTGTGTTTATCGTATCCCAGCATCATTCCCCGCCCAGCGGGCTCCATGGCAACATGGTCCTCACGGTTGTCGACGCATCCGCCAGCGCAGCACACGCAGGAGTTAAGCAGGCACTGAGTGGCAACTAAAGCCCCGCCCTCGCCGTGCTCGGGAACGCCTGCCGACTGAGGTAAGACGACGGCCAAGTCAGATAAGTTTGCAGAATGAGGGTTAAATATTACCGTGGCTGACAGTTTCATTCCACCGGTACGAGTGGCGATCTCTTCGGCAGCCTCCACACTGTCCTCTTCATGCGACCCTTCCCAACCGTTCACCAAAGGACCCACGGACTCAGCTGATTGGCTCAGTTTGTTGAGATTGCCGGTGTCGCTTGATTGACAGGCTGTCAACCAACCATTACAGGAAGAATCAGTCAAATGGGCGGCTCTAGAGTGGTCGGGTGATCTGAGGCATTTGGTAGGAAGGGGAAGCTGCCTCCGGCAAACCTCCCCAGTTAGGCCGGCCTCAAGATCATCCATAAAGAAAACTCTATCGTCCTCATGGTAGGAGCCCGGGCCTCTCCGAGGTGATGCCTGCGTGCTGGAGGCCGCGCTCGAACCTCCCAGACTGCTGCCTCTGTATTGTCGAGGGCGGTGGGCTGGAGACTGATTCTGACTCGGAGGAGAAAGCAAAGTGGACATTTCGTCCCCAACTTGATGCACCATCATATTAAGCTGTTCTATCTCTTCTTCATCATACTGCATGGAGCAAGCCAAATCTGCATCTGTGGCTTCCTCTTCCTCACTCTCACACGGTTCCTCCAGCGGCCCCTTACCGCCTTCATCCATCTTCCATTCGCCATCTTCTACTTGGGTCACACACAGAGTGAGGTCCACCGCCTCAACTTCAACCTTCTCCAGCGTCTCCAGCTGGCTCACAGGGCCGTTGGAAGTGCTTGGGTCCTTGGACATGCTGGGCCCTGCGGGATAATCTCCGTCCTGGGATATGCAGAGGCTGCGCTCCAGCGTCATGAGCTCGTCCTCTGTGAGAGTCTGCAGCAGGTCCCTGCCAAAGACCACAGTTATGTAATTCACAAATACGCCGTGTTGCTCAGTTGCAGCATAAAAAATGAACAGGGTTTAAATGCTAAAATCCAAAGGAGCCTGTAAACCAGCAATGAAAAAGTTACTGATGTCAGTTTTGCTAAACCGCCAGACAAAGTGGGAGCGCGCAATTGGTTTGGGGTTTTTCATCGGTGAGTTTTGCATCTTTTTCACATGAGGAAATATTGCTTATCAATTTACAGACACTAAATTGACACAATATTGATTGCAAGCTAGACAAATCCATAATCCATAATTTTACAGTCAACATCATCACACTTTATGACGCATAGCAAACACTAATTTGGACAAAAACAGTTACTATAACAAGTAAATATAAGTTTGACCACAAAAAAACCTCCCAACTTCCATCCGATAATCGGCAAATTGGCAGTGTTGGTCTGAGGTTTAACTACGGCTTATGTGAAAACAGTACCTTATTTTTCTCAGCAAAGTGCGAAAAGGCCGGAAGAGTTCCGATATGTCCTCTGGTTTGCGGTCGAGGTTAAGAGGCCCTTCGGAGTAGATAACAAGGCCACTAATAAGAGAGGACAAGTCAAAGGTTATCATTTTCAGCTTAGCTGAATGAAAAAAATATGAGGTATGTAAATGGTATACTTCAGATTTTGATGTGGCTGACAAGAAGAGAACAGATGATTAAAATGACATATCACTTACCAGACGATGGCAAGTCTAGGGATTGTAAACATGAGAGCCGGCTCATAGTCGTCAATCATGTCTTGTGTGAGATAGTCGAGCTTCAGGGCCCTTCAGACGAAACACATACATGCATTACATTGCTTGAAAAATAAATAGAATGACTGCATCGATCAGACGCGGTGAATACTCACCTTTCAACTGTCTCACAAAAGAGTACAATCACTTCCTGTTGGATGTAATACTCTTTGGGAGACTTCACAGGCACCATGGCTGACACATAGCTACGAGAAACACACAGAACAGCGATATTACTGTAACAACAGGTCATGTTTGCAATGTTTGTGTTGTCACATTTTTATTTACCTGAGCTCAAACTCAGCGAAAAGGCTGTCGAACTGTCGGAGTACTTCCTTCATGCGGTCGGTGTAGTTGTTGAGATCTCGCAGCGCTTGGTCTCGGGTGATGTTACGTACCTCCTCAAGGCTGCGGGTGAGATCTTTGGCTAGTGGCCGCATGGCCATGCTCTCGATTTCCCGATTCATGATGATGGATCCCGCTGCCAGGCACTAAAGAGTCATAACAATGGTACTGTTATTGCCACTTGGAACTGGTCGCATTCTGACACCCCCTCCCCAAAAAGAGGAAAGATCCCTTGATGTAGAGGAAAGCACTACCTCTGCTCCAAACCACAGCTGCCCGGCAAGGTTGTCATGACGGATTTCTTCTGGGAACTTCACACAGAAGTCTCTGTTGGCTCGGTCTTCAAGTATGCACTCATCCATAATCTGATTTATGATGTTCAACACATTGTCCTGTATCGGTAATGAGGAGAGGCAAGACGCAGGGTTAGGACAATACATCGCTCACTTAAACGTTCCGTATTATGCAAAATACTTGAATTTATGACACCATAACTGTGAATTGGTTCCACCCAGAGCCAGAAACTTAAGTCTTGGGACAAAATAAGTCACTTAAAGGGGGGGGAACTCAAATTATTCTAAACCTGTAAAAATTTCTTTGTTCTATTGAACACACACAAAAAAGATATTCTGAAGAATGTGGGAAAACAAACAGTTCTGGGACACCATTGACTACAATTGTAGTTTATTTTCCTACTATTGTAGTCTATAGTGCCCCAAAAATGTTTGGTTACAAAAATTATTCCAAATTTATTTTGTTGCGTTTAGCCGAACGACAAACTTTATACAGATTTAGAACAATTTGAGGGTGAGTAAATAATGGCAGAATTTTCTTTTTTGGGTGTAGTATCCCTTTAAGACATGAGTTAGGATAGATTCTTTTGTTCTGTGAATTGAAATATTTTGACAGTTTAGATTACAGGGATTTTCTTCTGTGCTTTCTTTGTGTGCGCCTCTTTATTTTTATTAGAATATGTGGCTATTTGCTTTCGTACCACACTGTAGTGGGTGAATAAATAGAACGTACAGTATTAAAAGACTAAACCTTTAGTTTCCTTTTCAGTTCAAGTTTACAAGACTAGCCATTAAAATACACAAAACCTTTGCGAAATTACATTACCATGCCGATTCTAACGATTTAGAGGGACAAAGCAAAAGACGTGCCTTATTTATATTTTTCTATGCCACGTCAACAGCATTTTGATTTGTTTTGTAAACAAAATAACATAAGACAATTTTAAGTGAAAGATAAGCCATTTCTCTTAAAGAAATATAATGACAAGATGAGTGTGGTCAGGACAGAAACCTATGATTAAACATCCCATAAACACTGGAAAAATCTTTTCCGGGAAAAAACTGTCCAAACAAGAGCAAAGGGCAAGCGCCAGTAAAGCTCTGGGCACTGGGATATCAGAATTGATACAAAATGATTGACCTGGCAGGAGCGGAACTGGTTCACCAGTAGGGTACACCTCTGAGGGTCTTTCCTGCCGTCTAGACTGTCCAACTCAGTGGCCACCTGGTTCAGCTCTTCATCTGCAAAGTAAAACTGGGCCAGCAGCTGTGGATCTGACCTCTGGACAGAATAACAGAATAATAGGCAAATGTAAACAGCTGGTCTGAATGACTTCATTCAAATGTCACATGACCAAACGCATCACATGGTGTCGTGATAACATTAAAATTGGTGATAAAGTATCAGAGTTCTGTGGTATTGTGTTGCTGGCTCTCTTCTAAGAGGCATAACCAGATGTAATGTTTTTGAGGAGGCGAGGCAGGTGTAGAACTGTATGAACGACCTACACAAGAGGAAACCTACAGTATGCAGATCTCCATGTGCTCATTTCATGTGGGGCTGGACAACACAAAACATTACATCCTTCAGAAAGGAATGTGAGCTACTGTATAACTGCAGCTATGGATGTCAGCAGTGGATTAAGGAGCACTGATGAGGACTCGAACCTTTGGACCCCTTCTGCTCCACTGGTCACTTAACAGGGAACATTCTCTAAGCTTGAGATTGAATGTGTTCCAGAGTGTATTAAGAGTGTTCATAGCATTGTGTTCCAACCAAAGAACATTTTGATAAAAGTACATTTAGAGCACTTTTCCACCATTGCGCCGAATCGTTCTCGTTGCTTAATCGTTCCACTCCGTGCCGATCCATGCCAGCCGGTACGTAAATGGTTTCATTTTCCACCGCAGGGCTGATAACGGAAATGTTTAGAATGTAAACACAAACGCGTCACACGCTGCCTTGGTAAACACAAGAGAATGAGCTATAACGGCTCTGCGCGCATTCATTAGCACGATAACCGTGCTGAAAATTCCGAGCTGAGAACAGTTTGTAATCGTGTCGTGTCGAACCAGGCTCACGTGAAAGCGCTCTAGTGCTTTTTCCATGTCCAAAATGTCTATTACAAGTATGTGGGTCATTCTCACGTAACCGCTGAAACATCATGGCAGTAATGATTTTAAAATAATTCGGTAACACAAAAATAACACAAAACACAATTGTGTTCTCTATCTTGCACAAAGCATAATTTTAACATAGGAATTATTTATGTATATTTTTGTGCTTTTTCGGATGAAATTCTCATCACCGTACACTG
Source organism: Triplophysa rosa (assembly GCF_024868665.1). Classification (NCBI taxonomy): domain Eukaryota; kingdom Metazoa; phylum Chordata; class Actinopteri; order Cypriniformes; family Nemacheilidae; genus Triplophysa; species Triplophysa rosa. The sequence goes on from NC_079899.1 coordinate 9,101,739, forward strand.
TAAAACAATTTGCTGTAGTTATGCAGCTAGTTGCCAGTAACTTACTGTAGATTTATATGCATCTAATTTATAGGCAACAGTTTGTTCAAAGATAAATATGAAACATTAACAAGTCTTTATCTTTAATATCCCAGAATGCTTTGCATGAGGCTGTTATTTTGTAGTTTTTTTCTGTAAAGATAAAGACTTGTTAATGTTTAATGTTCATTTATCTTTGAACAAACTGTTGCCAGTAAATTTCATAAATGTAAATCTACAGTAAGTTACTGGCAGAATATTTTTACAGTGTAGGATCCCGATTTGTCCGAGTGCATTATATGTTGTAATTTTTTTTATTTTTTTAAGATTTATTTTTTTTGGCGTTTTTTGCCTTTATTTACAGTACAGTAACGATGAGAAGACAGGAAACGAAGTGGGTGAGAGGGGGGGTGGGATCGGGAAAGGACCACGAGCCGGGACTCGAACTCGGGTCACCCGGAGCGCAACTGTGCCATATGTCAGAGCACTAACCACAAGGCTATCGGCTCCGACTATATATATGTTGTAATTTAAACAGAATAAAATTAAAACATTCTGAAAAATACGGGACGTATAGATGTTTTCAAATGACAAAAAACGATTGACAGAAATAGTGGAAAAAAAACGGATTTTCTGATTATCCGCAACATTTTTAAAGGACTCTTTAGACACACACAAAGATATTTACATTAAGTTTGATTTTATATGAAGAAACACATCTTCCAATCCCTTTCAAACAAGTTAACAGATTACTTTATATTTTTCTAGTAAAAAGCTTAATCCTACACAACTTTTTTATTCTCATTACCGATACAGGCAGTTTTTCAGCATTTAAAAAAAGTTATTCAAATACACTTTGTTAATGTCTTAATAAAAACTGGATTAGGCGTCAAGGCTTTGCTTTTTTTAAAGTATGCTACTGTATGTGATTGACAGTTTTAAATGGTTATGGTAATGAGAATTTTTAGGGCTTTTTTGTAAAAAAAATCAAAATTGTGTTTGACTGTCAGTAATAGTTTTGAAATCAATGCTTTTAAACATGTCATACCGATTTCATGAGAATCGAACATATTTTAAAATAAGCAGCACGTGGCTAAAACATGAACCAGCGCGTGTATAACCTGATCAGATCATGCCGGTCAGCATTTAAACTCTAAAAGCAAACCCCTAAAGAACCACCAAAAAACAACTAAGCACATGTGGAACACAAATTACAAGGCAGTTCATACACTACTGACACATACAGAAGGCCTTGCTTTACAAACACAAGCAAAAATCTGAATGAACACAAGGAATCAATAGTGTTTTGCTTTGTGGAAAACAAGCATCCAGGTTGTCAGGTGAAACCACTAATCTATACAAATGACTGGATTGCTCATGACGTCATTACACTGAAGCTACCGCGCCGCCATGTTGGTATGCCCAAACATTCTATTAAATTAATAGGGAGTTATCCCATATTAATGTTAAAACAGTAACTTACCAGTCCCAGTTTTTATATCTAAAGTCTTAGAGTGCATTCTTACAACACAAATGTCTTAAGCATGTAAATAGTACATTTTTTAAAGTCGGGAATTTTTACAATTTATTAGATATAGAGTGAGTTACGTTAATTTTCATTACAATAGCGTACATATCAGATCGTCGCGACACCTAACATATGACAAATGTGCTTATTCTGAAATAAGATAAATACAGGCTGTATATGTTCTTTAAGTCATTAAGCTTTATTTCTAAACATTTACACATGTGCCATTACAACAGTGTGCAATACCCACTCACCTTCTATACATTGATTTCTATACGTTGCAATTCTGCCCAAAACAAACATTGGAAACACATCAGAAGTAACAATTCATTTAAACACACTTGTGAACTTAAAACGTATTGCGCGCCTAATAATCTGAAAAACAGGTTATTTTGACTGCAAGTCAATGGTGCTCTCTGTCAGTTGGGCATACCAAGATCAGAATCAGAATCAGAATCAGAAGAGCTTTATTGCCAAGTGTGCTTGCACACACAAGGAATTTTCTTTGGTGTTGGAAGCTTCTAGTACAGACATTCAACACAATGACAATACAATATAATACGATTTACAGTCTAAAAGATTCTAAATTGTGCATATATAAAATAAAGACTATTTTACAGAAAATGGGGGATAATAACATATAAGAGACATTGTACAGGGTAGTAAATAGTAGAATAAGATGGCGGCACAATCGCTTCCGGTGGCTTCATCTCCTTCCGTTGGTTTAGCGTTCTAGGCGCAATCCAGTCATTTATATAGATCAGTGGGTGAAACAGACTTCAGTGAGATAAACATGAGGTCTGCTTAAAGGTTTATGGTTAAAGTACAGTTATGGAATTAGGGCAATGCTGATAATAGGAGAAACTACCTTGTTGCACTGACATACTTTCTAAGCCAAACGCTCTGCACATCTTTAGCTCAATCTTTTCTATTTTTATGCCAAACCGATTCCATTCGCTAACCATCTGTTTGAGCGTTTGATGCAAAAGCTCAAACCTGATGAAAACAACAGGCGCTGTTTGTGAAGAATGTATCCAAGTGAGTCACAGTCAGTGAGGCAGAACTGCACCCATGGGCCGAGGCTTCTTTGACAACAGTGAATGTTTGCACATCTCGAGGGATAACCGGAGTTTAATTCCAAAAAAACACTTTAACACTGTGATGGCCTGTTGGAAGACTATTGTGACTTTAATTTTCCCCAAAAAAGCATTATACGGTTTAAAGTCACCAATTCACTCAATAATATCAATGTATAATTAGCAAGATGGTCATTCTCTTGGAGTAGACTACAAAACTGTAAACATGATACAAAATTATCCATTATGCCAGTTGAAGGCCGGTAAGTGTGTTTAAGAACAAAAGCTTATGCACAAAACTTGTGAGCTGGCTGGTGACTTATTTATCAATATCCAAGAATACAAAGTGCTGACCCGAAGAAAGTTGTGACCCTACAAGTGGACACAGAACATCTTCAAGAGCCACAATGCTGATAGAAATAAATGCACAAAACATACTTAACATCAGGCAAATATTTTTATATTACCGTTTAATATTTAAGACAAGTCATTAAGGTGTGACCATGTCCATTCCCTATCAAGGGGATGACTATTCTAAACGGAATATTATCTGACATCATGGTTACGTTTCAATCACTGCTGAGATGTATACCTAGTAAGTTACCTTGACAACATTTGGTTGCATTCTTTAATTATGCATTCATATTCCCATGCAGCTCATAGTTAGGCACATCTTATCATTAGAATCCAAATAACACCGTCAAACGACATTATTTAAAACATTACTGGTGGGCAGCTCGCATCAAATGATGTCCAAGAATGCTGTCTATGTAGGCAGCGCACATCTCATTACGCCCAAGACGCCTATCTAGGTGGACAGTTCGCATTATAGGGTGCCTAAAATGCCAGATAGGCAGGTCACATAATACGATGCCTTGATTGTAAGATCTCTAGTTTTTGTCACATATTCGATGTGAATTTACCTGTAAATGAATGTCATGCTTACCTTTGGCTTGTAAAGCCACTTTCGGAAGCGATTCATCATGGGTCACCTCGCCAGTTTAGCGACAGCTCCGTGCCAAACCCAAAACCGAACCGAAGCCCCTTTAAGCCCACTCGCAAATACAGAGCTAGCGAGCTAAGATAGCGCTACTCTTCAACAAAGCCGTGCTGACAACGTTGATCAGAGGCCAACTAACAGACACGTGAGGTTTTAATCCACTATTAATAAAACCATGGGTTCGGACTCTGCCCTTATACCCAGCGGTCGTGCGGCTGTCTTTGTCCCCAAACACACGGGCTGCTCATGACTAAGCTACTGAGCTAGCGTTAAGGCTGACTACGGAAGTTGCGCTGCTTGACTGATCACACTCGGGTTGCCAAATACTCCGCATTTTTACGCCGACATTTTACAGCACTTTAATAGCTCCTCCTTTTTGTTTACATCAATGAAAACGTTTGCGAAAATTACAAATAATAAATGCATGCGGTTGCCACAATATTCGTTTTATTGTATACAAGTCCGACACTTTGTTTTGAATAAAATTGATGCTTCATTATTGTTGCAATGAATTGTTCAATGGTCTGTAATAGTGCAAATAATGATTTATTTAGATGCAATGACATATGGAAGGTGCTGAAAACAATGAACCTTTACAAGAATATCTCAGTTCTGACTACTAGAGTGTTTAAAACTCCATGCAACTGCCACTGTATACGCATTCCGTTTAAATATAGGGTTAAATACATATTTTGTCAAGTAGAAATAATCATTATACGCTTATACGGTATAGCTTTCAAACTAATTTAAATACTAATTTAATTTAAACTGCCACTAAACGCTCTATAAAATTAAGTTTTATATATTTAACAAAATCTCTTATGTTATGGACAAAGAAAACTAAGGGAGAAAACAGAATAATATTGACGATGTTTCCTCGCAGGAAAAGTCCGCGTGCCTCTTCGTTGCTAGGCAACAACAAAACACTGTAGCGGCAGGATGGGTGTTTTGAAGAGTGTACATGTAGTTCTTGTTTTTTTTATAGAACATGATCATTGATGTAAATCTGTTCTCAATTTCGGAGCAATCTGATTTGTTTTCTATATTGATTTATTTCATTTAAGTGCATGTTCTGGTCTGAATCTGAGGTATCTACATTATTGGGCTACCGTTCTGTATAATTTAAGGTATTGATCCATAAGTGTATTTAATCTGTCTGAGAAATCCAGTGAGTATGAACTACAAAGAACTTGTCAAGGAAGTCACAAGACTCTTGGACAAATTTCAAGAAGACAAACAATGCATAGACAGCTATACAGAGGATGCTGCCAAGGAACTTAAGGTAGGCCTATTTATTTTGTAAACGTCAAAACATTATCTTACAGTTCAATATTAAACTTTATGTTTTAAAGTATGTTCACCAGGAACAAATAATACTAAAAAATCATGTTTGTCTTCATTTAGAATCTGTCCTCCGATGACCAGAAGTTTGTTATTGATGCTTTACTTGGATGTATCACACACAAAAAGCTTCTGGATACTGTGGTAAACATATTCTACGTTCACCAAGGAAGAACTTTACTCAGGGTGGACCGAAACCTTTTCATTGGTAAATTAATTTGTTGATTTAGTACAAAATTTATTCAGTCTTAGCTGATTTTAATGTCCAGCAATATTCTGCTCTGTTACTTCATGTGAAAAACATGTTATATATTTTTTACTGTATGTTTTTTTTCAGTTGTCTGTTACCTTGCCATGTTCCAGCTTGATGATTTAGGCCTGGAGCAGTTCAGTAAAATCATCAAGTCCTTAGATATCTCAAAAATGCACAAAGTAAGGAACATACTGAGCAGTATCATTCTGTGCTACATGCATCATTATATTTAATCGTATCTGATTAAAATATATTTGATAGTACTGATGTATTGTGCATTGTCTTATCTTTTCTTCCCTTTATGGTACTGGGTGAATGTCTTTTTTGATGCCTCAGTTCCTGAGCTTTTTCTTTAACGTCAACAACCTTACAACCCAGATCCAGGAAGAATGGAGTCACATCTATGACGTTACTGTTGTACAGAGTAACTGGATCACCCCGTTGATCAGGTAAAAAAAGAAGACAGAGTGTCAGATTATTTTTAGTGCTTTTAACATGTGATAGCATGAATCAATACTTTGAAACAGTGGACAGTGTCGCATAAACGTACCATCACACAATTTAAACAGAAACACTGGTCCCATCATTGAATTATTTCATCTGCAATAAATGAATGTAGGACAGTATATGAATTAGGTGGATTTGTTAATGTATTTTTACTTTATGGTTAATATCGGCTCTTTACTTGTAGTCTGGACAATGACATTAAAGTTGACTAGGATGTAATATATATTATAAGCACACAGCAAAATCGCCAGTGTTAAAAAAGGTCAAATTAACACGCACAGTGTTTATATAATCCGTGTGGATTATATATACACTGTGCGTGTTAATTTGACCTTTTTTAACACTGGCGATTTTACTGTGCACCTCAAATGGAGACTTTAGGAGTTTTTTGCACAGTTTTAAAGGGACAGTTCACCCGAAAATGAAAATTCTGTCATCATTTACTCACCCTCAATTTGTTCCAAATCTCTCAAATTTCGTTGTTCCGATGAACACAGAGAAAGATATTTGGAAGAATGCTTGTTATCATACAGTTCTTAGCCACAATTGACTACCATAGTAGGAAACATTGCTTTATAAATCGTTCTGAGAAGATATTTTGAAGAAGGAAAGCAAACCGTTGGGGCACTTTTGACTACCATTGTAATTTTTCCAACTATGGGTGAGTAAATGATGACAGAATTTTTATTTTTCAGTGAAGTGTCCCTTTAAGTGATGACAAAATCAGTTAATAAAATAACACAAGATGTCCTTCTATTTATAGAAGTATGCTCTCTCACGCATGGTTATTGCCAAACATTGTGTCAAACATTACTCCAACGTTGTGGTCCTTATTCTTCTGATCAGATGGTGCGGTGAGATTGACAAACTTTTGGATCAGCTTGCCAGCAAAATGAGTAAAGGAAGTCTGCCAAAGAAATCGGCAAAGAAAATCACAGAACCCAAAGAATTTATTCTGACTCAGCCCAAACCTCGACCACTCCCTGCTGCTGAAGTCATTCCGCAGCAGGACAAGCCCAAGCCAGTAAGTATACCTGTATCATAATACACACTAAAGAATTTTAATTCAGGTTTATACAGTAGGTGCAATTTAACTAACTGAAGTGCAATAATTCATTAATGAAACCTATATTAACCTCTTGTAACCAATTATCAATGAATCATTGAATAAAAAGGGTATTTTTTGGAAATATTTGGACAATCACTGAAATCCTACATATGTTGTATACCAAACCTAGCTATTATGAATAACAACTAGTGTTGTTTATTTTAAAAGTTTAAAACGTATTTTCTCAGGTTCCAGCCACCACTCACCAATCTCCAAAGGAACCAGACATTCTGGACGAGCTGAAACAGAGGAACCGACAGAAAGCATTAGTGAGTCAAGACATGAGCTGTTGTTTCATATATTGCTTCTAATAACATCACTGGACAAACTGCTTTTAGTTTTGTTATTATTACAATCCTCACTTGTAGACTTCATCTCCTGGTGTTATTTTTTTACTCCATTAGGAAGTCCTGAATGAAGCAAAATCTCAGCAGTTCAGATGTGCAAATCCACAAAAGTCTGAGAAAACGCAGGTAAGTGTCTAAAAGCAATTTTTATGCATCAGCGAATAATGTGAATGTTTTCCCCTCCCCTCAAAAAATGATGTATTTTCTAATGAACAGAAAGTGATGTCCCAGATTCTTCAAAGCCGTGATGCAGAGCTTAAGTTTGACAAGTTGTATACTTCTGGCAGCCCTTCCACCCAAAAGGTAACTTATTGAATACAATTCTTCATTACATCCATAGTCCTTCATGTGCCTTTAAACCCAGTATTGGCTCCACGGTTTTTATAAAGTGAGTCTTTTTAATATTAAATAAGTGTAAATGTGTGTTCACAATGGCACAGGCAAACATCTTACCAGTCAAACTGAATACAACAGCCATCCTGCGAGAGGGAGCTTTGTATAACCGTCAATTGGAAGAGGAGTTACAAAGGTCATTTCAAAATATGACATAATATATGTAATACATGTTTAACCTTAGATTCACTCCTTTTTATCATTATTCATAAGTCAATTTTTTCTACTTCAGATTAGAGCAGTTGTCCAAGGGTGCGAGTGAGCCGTCTGCGTTCCTGCAGTGGCAGAAGGAAATGAAAGACAAAGATCTTCAGGAGGAGCTTGCTGAACTGGAGCGCCGGCGACTGGAGGGTCGAATCAGCCATGAGGAGGCGGTGCTGGCACGAGAACGCGTCCTGGAGCGCAACCACCATAAAGTTCAGCAGACTAAAGAGGAGGTGATCTCATAACAAACATTAGTGTTCATAGTAAAGCGTGAGTCACTCTGAGGTACTGTACACTAAGATCGCCTCATGGCTTTTAATATCTTTCATACGTTCATCATGATGTAATGTGTGGTCTCTCCAGACAGCAGAACTGATGCGCAAGTACGCAGAGAAACGTCTGAAGGAGGAGAAGGAAATGAGAGAGCTGGTACAACAAGTGGCTGATGGTCACAAGAACTCCAAAGCTGCCAAAGCAAAGCTACAAGAAATCAAACAACACATAGGTATTATTGTGGATGATAAATACTGTATATCATTTTTAATAAGGAGGCATGAATTGACATCACATTGTCTGGTGCAGTTAAGGAGGTCTCTGAGCAGAGCAGGGAACTCCTCAGCCAGGCTTTGGAGGAAGCCCAGGCTGAGCTAAGCAGGAAGATGGAGCTTATTCGACAGATTCGTGCTTTTGAGTCAATCCCACTGGTCAGACAAAAGTTTGTAGATGAAACTGAGGTTAGTGGATTATATCCTTCATCCAGCCAAAAATAATAAATATGGACGAATTAAATATAAGAAATCAAGTAATATATAAAAATATATAGGAAATGTATAACATTTATATTTCTATAAATATATAGAAATAAAGTATTATATACAGTACATATTATCAATAAATTATTTTAAGATTTCTTATAATATTAACATATTATATTTGAGATATTTTTAATAATAATAATAATAACATTATTATGATTATTATTATTAATGATTAAAGGTGATGTGTCATTTTTGCCCCTATAGCATCAAATGGAAATAAAAAGTATAGTTCTAAAAAAATCTTCAAAAGTAAAACAATAAATTAATTGCCTTTGAAAGAAAATGTTGACCTTGATTTTGCTAAAGAATAAGATGTTTTTTAAAGAATGGAAACTTGTGCATTATTATTATAATCTAACAAACACTCCTGATTTGACTCAGACTGCCGGTCATGATCTGCTGTGCGAGATGTCTTTGGCGGAGCTCCGCGAGCGTTTGATAATGCTGAGAGAGTTACAGGAGTTTGAGCAGGAGGAGAGGAGAAACTGGATTCTGCAGGAGAAGCAGATGAAGGAGGAGCTGCTGTTGGATCAGCTGGACAACATCGCTCTGTGCAGAAGTCTAGCAGAACAGGCCGCTGCTGCACGCAGGTAATACATCTTCCCATCTGCCAACTGATCCTGAACAAACCTACTGTACAGTATGTACTGTACGTGATGTATAGTTGTAGAGATATTTGTCATGACTGGCGTGTTTCACACTACTAGAAAGTGTTCAAATAGCTTTTTTTGAACCAAACCTAAAACCTAACATTTTAGTTTTTTTCTTTCAAATAACTGTGGTGTGATTTGATGTGTTATCTAATCAAATGATTTACATGATGTGACTTAAGTATCCAAGTATTGATTTCTGAACTGCTCTATAGTCAAGAAGAGAAAAGAATGAAAAGTGAACTAAGGGAGGCTGTCAGTAAAGATGAGCGAGTTCTGGCCCTCCAAAAGACCCTGGAGCAGAAACAACAGGAAAGACAGCAGAAAAAGAGTGAGAAAGCCAATACGAAGAGAAATGAAAAGGAGCCTCCACTCAGAGACAAGAACTCCATCCACAATAAGGTGAAAACAGACCAAATTACATACTCTTTTCAACTTCATCTACATGTTTATAATGTCATTTTTCTGTTAGCAGCAGGTTCTTGAGGAACATCACTGGCAGGAGCTGGAGCGCAGTTTGGAACAGCAAGTTCACGGGATCATCCAGCAGTCATCCAATAAAACTAATGCTGGTCCGAACCAGAGGCGAGTTTTCTGATGGACTCATGACCATTATACTGTTAAAAGGCTTGTTAGTGTTTCTTTCTTAAAAAAGGCAATTTATGTGGTATTATGATGTGTATATATTGCCACTCTATAAAATATATTATTAAAATAATAGAACAATACATTTATCAATCATCAAGCACACATCTGAATGAATTTTAAAAAATGGGATTGTGAAATGCAGGTATTGCACAGTAATACTGTGAGGTGATCAGTGTTTTGGAAATTCAGCAGTGTGATTGTTTTTCCATAATGTAATATTTCTAGTCAAAATACTGTAATAGTAAAATGCCTTCTCTACACAGCACAGTAACAACAAAATAAAGACATCGCTTTAGTTCAACTTTTTAGTGTACTTCTATTTCAAAGTTAAAGCATGTATCATTTCCTGTTAATGAACAGAGCACAATTTGTGTTTCATGTAGTGAACTACTAATACAGAAATGGAATCAAATCAATAAAAAAGTATTGCACAGTAAGTACCAACAATTAATCTGCCATAATAAGATTTAGTGGAATGCATTGTGTGTGCTACATTTAACTACATTAAATGAAACAACAGTATAAAAGAAAATTACAACAAGCCCACCGTTGGTATTTTAGAGTAACCAATGTTTAGTCATCAACTTTTCATTGTGCTTACATTACTTACAAACCACTTGCTCCAATATGGTGGTTGACACAAAGTGACTAATAAGAAAAAAGTTAAAATAAAATATTTGTTTTTAAAAAAAGTCATGTATAGTTCCAGGTCCTAGTGTTTCCTCACCCACCTTGAGAAAGTGTTTAGAGACACGCATACCAAACATTCCATATATTCTCAGGTCATTCATATAAAATATAAGTGAGCTAACAGAAGCTGCATACAAAATGTCACAGGTAGAAAATAAATTGAACTGCAGGTTTGTGTATCACTGCTTCTATGTGCCAAAACCTCAAAGTGCTTAGTTGTAGTGGTTACATCATAACTAGTCAGTTACAGACAATTAGTGCTAAACACGTTATACACAACTAATAAGCAATTCTTAAACCGTAAATTAAGAACTTGAAATAATGCAGAACTGGATTTAAAGGACCATTATAAAAATTATAGATAAAAAATTTGTCTTTTTAGTTTGTGCCCAAACAAACAAGACAATTTATACATCCATATACTGTACTTTTAACCTATGATATAGATGGATCAATAAAAAAAAGAGTCTCTCCATCGGGGGCATTTCAACTTTTACAGAACAAATCATTCATCATGACAGACAAACAGATGTCCAATTAATTCACCAGGCTTTGGGGTGCATCTTCTCTCTGAATGACATCTTCAGTTTGTTCCTGGGGGCCGGCACCGGAGGTTCCTGGTTGTGAATTTGATCAGATTCTTCATTTTTTGGGGTGTAAGGGTGTTGACAGGGCTCAATCTGTCCTAGAGGTGCATTTTTCCGAGAGGAAGTGTGGTTCTTTTGCAGCTGCTGGATGATGGCGGAGAATTTAGCATCCAGTGATGGTCGCCCTGTTCGAGGCCTTGCCCCTTTACAGTTCTCTTTCTCCTGATTGGATATGATGCAGGTAGGTTGAACAAATGGTAATTTATCAGGAGGGGGTGGTGGAGCTCTCCTTTTCTTTTTGGTGCTCGTGGTGGGGCTCGTAAATGACTGGTTGCTTTCTTTACCTGGCGACAGAATTGTTTTTTGTACCACAACTGGTCGAGATCCCTCAAACAGTGCCCCCCAATGAGGAGGCTCTCTTTCCTCCTCTTGACCAATGAGAAAGCGCCCATCAGTTTCCTCGATCTTGTTGTGTATTATGTCAGTCAAGCTTTCGAATTTCCCAGGGGAGCCAATGCCTGAAAAAGGCAAACAAATGAATTAAACAAGCAGTTAAGACAAAATACAAGAAGGTTGCAAATCAATGAAAGTCATTCTTACATCATTTAAAGTCACAATGAAATGTCTCTGTGTTGACAGTAAATTCTTACTCACTCAAATCATTATAAACAGAATCTGCTTGCTTCGTCAGAAAGAGTGGGAGTTTCCTTGACGTTAAAACCTCAATTTCCATGAGCTTGTTGCATGCGTGTTGCCACTGACCTAATATAAGAATTTTTATTAACAGTCAACACAAACACAAATTCCTAACAGGTTTGTTTATGGACTGCACCATGAATCAGCAAATGCAGTAAAATATTCAAATATTGAGAGAAAGAACTCACTCTGGTCATAAATATGTTGCCATAATGCATCAAGCCACTCCTGCAAGACATAGGGAGTCTCTGTAATAAAAACATGACCGGCTGAGTCTCCATTTCCAGGGTTTATTAGGGTCAGTCTAGAGCCTGTCCTCTGGGTATCCTTATCTACAACGCGGATACGAGTATCCTGCACAAACACACACAGTAGGAAACATATTTCTAGACTCTTTACCAAATTTATGCATGGGCACTTTCATTTTCTGGAGGAAATGACAAGTCAGACTTAAACTCGAGCTGCAAACCGCTACGCCATACAGAAGCATACCTAACCTACATTTTCTATGTTTTAAAGATATTCTTAAAGTTATGAAATAAGTACTTTGATTTTGAGGGGATATTGGGTAAAAAGTAAAAATATTACCTACCTTGTTAATGGGAATAATGAGACTCGGCTCCATTTTAGCTTGAATCTCTTCAGGTGAGTAATAGCAAGAAAGACGGCCAGCCCTTAGCATACAGTACAGTCGACAGCTGCGCTGCAAACCCTCAATGCTTTGCTGTATATGCAGTAATCCAATAGTTAGTCCACTTAAACAACACACTGCACAGTCCTGTATAAATGATAAGATATATAATAATATATTTTTGACAAGTTCATGTGTTACCTGTTGGCTCAGGTAGCCTCTCATCATGTCTTGTGTCATGCAATAAGGCTGAGCCACCAGCTGACAGCACAGGTTTCCATAGAGCGGCAGCCATGACGAAGCCTCCACTGAACGATCAATGCCATAGGGTCAATCAAAAAAGTCTGGATCAATATGCTAGACTGTAGAAATGTGGCTTGTTTGTTCTTACCGTTTTGCAGGATCATGAGAGAATGGGATTGGAAAGAGCCTTCCGCCTGCTCCAGACCCAGCGTGGTGTACGCTAGCATTGAGTATCGTGCACCTCTATTATAACAAAACACGGGCAATGAGAGAAATAAAAAATGTTTTTTTTTACAACAACATTTTTTTTTGGCGTACTGTGGAATTGGGTTGGACTGAAGAAAAGTGTCTGGGTCTCCTCCATCCAGAAGGGGGCAGAGTTTCCTGCCTGAAGATCTGCCGAATGAAGAGCGCAGCTTCCTGGCAAGTTTTTTGGGAGTGTTGACAAAGGTTCCCTCCTCCTCTAGTCCACAGCTATACAGCTCCACTTTTACTTCAAAGTCTGGCTTAGCATCAGAGCTGTTGAAATATATCTGGTAAAACTGTGCAGACTTTACAGTGATGTGGTATTTACAAACAAATGAGGATTTAAAGTGAGAAAGCGAAAACTGAAAGCGTACAATACGTTTACACCCTCAAAGCAAATATCAGTCACTGATGGGTCTGCAATAACCATTCCTGTGTCAAGAATCTCTGAGCCAATCCTTATCAAGCAAAAGACTGCCACCCTCCGTTCATCTGTGGGGTTCAAAGGGTTATGTTTTTCATTTTGAAAGAATGTTTTCAATTTATGGCACCTTGTATGTTTAACAAAGCTGTGTCTTCTCTTTCATTTCAAACCCTGCTGTTTCAAAATACACACTGAACTATACATAAAAAGCTTTGTTTAAAATGTTGCTTAAAGGGTTTAAAACTTTTACTGACTTCCTTTGCTGTTAAAATGTTCAGAATCTTTCCAAAACAAAGGAATTCGCAGACCTAAATAAACAAATGCAAAAACAAACGTGAAAATATAAAACATCAGCAACAAATCAGACTGAAACCAGAAGAAAAAAGTTCTCAAATGATTTTGAATGCTTACCAGATATAGCCACCTTCCCTTTACAGGGAGCTTGATTTTGAGAGCTTGAAGGCCTAGCATGAAAATAATATACATTCATTTTATTGGTTATTTGTATGTATAGCCAACTTATTTATGGTACTGCATGTGCAAACATCTAAGGCATACAAAAATGTAAAGTATTTTATAGCGGATTCCTTTTAGTTTATTATATATATTATATTTAGCTTTGGCGTCAATAGAAAATATTATTAATAAAAAAATATTTTCCTTATAGACCACTTCGGAAGACGTAAACAACACTGATCCAAGAAGAACTTCCTCTTTTAGTTTTTTTTAACATCGCACAGCATTTGAACAAAATACAGAATATTTATAACCGAATCAAAATGTTAAACTAATTGTAAATGTACGATTTAAAAAATAATAGTAACATTTAAAAAATGATTTACATCTTGCAAAGTTGTCTTATAAAGTTAGTCAGAGATTTCCTGAATAAACAGAAAAACTGAGACAGCCTAAATTGTGCCAACATCTCCAAGATGCTTGGGGGGAAAAGTGTGAAAATGTGCTACAAAGTGAGGATATTTTCAAAACTAATGCAGTGAATACATTTCATTTATCATTAACTAAATCTGTATTTAGCGAGACCCACATTTAACTTTAAAACAGCTTTTCTAGAAGATTCCTACTAAGATTTCCTACTGACACACTCATATTTGCTAAATACTTGGAAAAAAGGTGAAACACAGCAAATGGCCATAATCACTAACCTTCTGCTCTCCTGGTGCCCATTTCTCATCTGCGCTTCACTCATGTAGGCTTTAATTCTGGCATTACAGGTTAAAAGACTCCTGGAGGCGTCTAACACCTGCTCTTTCTTAGTGCTGGCAACCAGAAGCTTGTAAGCTCCCGCTCTCATTCGCATCTCAAAGTCCAACTTCTCCTGAATGTCACAGTCCTAGCGGGAAATATACAAAGCTCATGGAAAGGTGCCCTTATAGGAAGAGAAACAGATACCGATGGAAGCAACCGTCTCTAGCGTGTAATCTACTCTAAAGAATTCCTGAAACAGGTGGATGCTCATTTATGGAAAGATGAGATATTTGGGAATGACGCAGTGTGCAAGAAGGAAGAGAAGCTCAGGCTCTCTGAATCCTTCCCATCATAACTAGCAGCACATAACAGGTTTGAACAATGCTTCTGTTATATCTGACAATGGAGGTGGGTGGTTAAAGAGGGTGGGACACAAAACAACATAAAACAACAAACCCCTCTACAAAAGAGTCTCGTTTCAGAGTTGTGTGATGATGTTTCAAAATGTTTTGAAATTTAGTCAAGAATATTTAAACTTACGTTGCCAAAATAATCATGGACGAACAATATATGAAGAGTTCCAAAATAAGAGAACTCTGTTTCGAACATTTTTCAAAAATCATGTGCATTCCAATTAATATCAATCAAACTGCAGTTGGTTGGTTTTGATTTAAACCATAATAAGTCAAAAACTACAGATAACTAACACAATAAAAACACGATAACATAATAAAAAACATGATTTTTGAATTTTTAAAAACGGAGTTCTCATTTTGGAACCAAACTCTTCATATAGGCTATATCGACCATTTTAATGTTGGTTCTAGACAGAATATAAAAGAAACATAATCACACTCTCGTGCATAAACTACCTTTAGTTTTCTAGAAAGCTGTCCTATGTACAACAATTTCATGTCCTTTATTATCTGCTGCGCGTCATTCACACTTGTGCATCGCTCCACGTGTCTCTGTTTTGCCTGAGAAAAATATGAATCTGGTGGTAAATTTTAAATTTCTGTAACAACCACATTATCACTAAAAGCATCGAAACAAACCAGTGATTGTTTAACGTGCCTCTCTTCAACGCGATCGGTTTATGATGCTGACTCACCTCGTTTGCAAAAAACATGCTCTCTCTTATTTTCTTTCGTTTGATCTCCATTGCGAGTGAAGAACATGAGGAAACGCTAGACCTGGTGCTGCTATTTCGTCTAAAATTTTGAATATCCCGCGACGGATCCATACTGGCCTCCACACTGAGACAAACCCCTGCGAGACTAACAAACCGACGGATTACACAATCTGGAATCGACCAATCACGTCCTCGCAAAACTCTTAGTTGCCTACACAACAGCTGGGCGGTACCATTTTTAAATTCTGAGAGGCTGGAATGTGGACACGGTGTAATAATATTGGCGATTTAAGTCAAATGTACTGATAATATTTTGTTATATTTATATAAAATCATGTATATAAACATTTCACTACCTTATTTAGGGGTTTATATCGTTTTTATGTGATTGTTGGACTGGGGTTTATTTATCACGAACCCCACCGTCTGTCTTCAAATGGGTAAAACGGATTGTCTGCCGCACTGCATTTTAATGAATCCTCTGTCCTCTAATCAATTCACTTCTTACTGGATCGCTTAGACCGATTGCAAATTACCACACGATCCGATTAAATTTTGCTACCAGTTATTTTGCAAAAACTGCATTCAGCACAAAACAGAAACCAATGTCACCTCAGTCTCTGCTGGCACGCTTATTCTTGACAACGTCATTATTACCCAGATGACTTCATACACCTAGATTGTATGTGAATCAGAGGGTTACTGGTGGGGTTCGAGAAAATATCAAGCAACAGATAATCCGAGGATCAACAGATTGAATAAAGCAGCACGCACCGAAATTGGCTTTGGATCCCGTTCATTGAGGTATGGTTGTATGGTACAGATAATAGAAAATGTCATCTGACTACCTGTCTGATTTCACACTCTTCAGCTGATCACGCGCTTGCATAAGTATATCGCGCATAAATCTGGCTCTGCAAATTGTATGTAAGTATAAAAACGTAATGTATCATTAAATTAAAAAAATGAAAAGACTCGGTTTCACTGACATGTGTAAGTAGACAATTTATACATACAAAATGCATGCATCTAATTCGCTACCGCCGATTTGCATTCATATGATTTACCAAAGATGCAACATTAACCCAGTTAAGATGCGTACATTTTTACATCACCATTATTATTAGTTGATGGAAACTGTATTCAGTATTTTCCGGGTACAGCTTTTTTTGTTACTGTATGATTATACAGTATCATCATACATCTATGATAAAGCTTGGTCGTGTTGCTGCCAAAATGTTCTCTGTCGGTTTCGCCACTGTTGTATGTTATAGATGTTTCATCCATTATATCTATTTGTAGGCCTTGCAAAAAGCTCACTGGGGTTAAAATGAGGCACCAGGTATGCACAGAGAAGTGCAGACTGGTTGCCTAGTGCAACTGATGATACCAATATCTAGAGAGCAGTGCAGCCAGTATGTAATACACTATAAAGATAGCAAATAAGACATACAGAAAATTGTGGAAATGAACCAAGGCACAAAAAATTGATCTCCCTGCTGAAAAAAACAATAGCAACCATTAAAGTTGTAATGGTTTTAAATGGATTTGTATAGGTTTTAATGGAAACTGTTATGGTGTCTACTGTGTGTGATGTATTCAATGGTGGGATTTTAAATAAGATAACACCCCACCAGTAGAATCCATCACATACCAGTAGACACCATTATAGTTTCCATTCAAACCAATACAATTCCCATTGTAACCATTAAATCCATTAAATGGTCTATTGTGTTTTGGGCAGGGTTCTATTGTTTCTTTTTCAGCAGGTTTAACTATATGTATTTTTGGTTTTATTTGTGGTAAAACCATTTTAGTTACCCATGGTTTGTTACAGTAACCGTAGTTTAACCATGATATTTTCAAAACTGTGATGGTTACTACCCCTTTACTATAATACAACCATGGTTACGTTTCTAAAATGAAAGCAGAGATGTTTACATCAAATGAGTGAATGAATGATTGTCAGTGATGCTATTTTTTGTGGTCAGGTCATCTGTGTCATGCAGCAGAAAGTGTGCACCCGCAACACAGCGCTGTTTGTGAAGAACGGTCAGGCGTGTGGAGCTGGAGCCCCTCCACAGTTCCCTTTCCGCTGCCTGCGATGTGGAGAACATGAACGTTTCCAGAGCCTGGCTTCTCTCAGGGCTCATCTAGAGTACAGACACCCGTTCCACACCAATCATGACATCAGCCTCCTATCCTCACTGGGGCGCTTTAACACAGACTGCACAGAGAGCAGCAAAGGCTTAAATTGTGACAAGCATAAAGTATGCAATGCTGGCACAAATACTAACTCAATAGGGAGAGAAGATCACAAACGTACATTCAACATGGACCTAGCTCCGTCGCAACAGTTACGTGCAGAGCAGAAGCTCTTGTCCCCCGAGAGGAGCCTGAGAGCCGGGGAGGCAGCGGCCGGTGTCGGGCCCCTCTCGGCTCCAGTGGTGGCGGTTGAGAAAAGACTGGAAGGGATGATGAGGACCGCCAACAGCAGTATGGAGCGACGTCTGTTACGGCTGAGCTCAGAGCTGGCGCAGACAGACACGGCTATACTGTGTGAGCGCGCTCACTCGCATCACCTGGCCCAGGAGAAGCAGGAAGTGCAGGACCGAGAACGGGCGCTCAGCAGACAGGTAGATACTGCGGTTATGGTGATCGCCACGCTCCGACAACAGCTCAGCATCTCAGAGCATGAGCTGGAGAGGAGAGAACAGTGAGTTAAAGATTTGAATATTGTGGCACATAAACATGCATAAACATCCTTTCATCGTTTACTCACCCTCATGACATTTCAATGTATGACTTTCTTTCTTCAGATATTTTGAGGAACATTTCTCAAAATATCTTATTTTGTGTTCCACTGAAGAAAAGATACAGGTTTTGAACGACATGAGGGTGAACAAATGATGACATTCTTTTTATTTTGGGTGAAATTGGGTGAACTATTCCTTTATTAATACAATGCAGGTTAGATTCCAAAACACCAGAAGAACTTTTCATAATATTTGTCAACCCTTTTATTGTTTCTAGCAGCGTGTGGTTCCTCGGTTTTTACCTCAAAAGGATCCCAAAATTAGGAAAGACTTGCTGAAGTTTATTTTTATCAGCATCCTTGAGCCTTGTGTGATGTTGACTTTTTGAGCAGTTATTTTTACCGTCCTGTCACAATGTGATGAAGGCTCTGCAAATAGGCTGTTATTGAATGGTGGGGGAGTCAAACGTGTATTATGCATGAGAACAAACTCAAAAGCCAGTGTAAGAAAGAAACATGACTAACACTTTAAAGGGATACTTCACCCCAAAAATGAAAATTCTGTCATGATTTACTCACCTTCGAGTTGTTCCAAATCTGTATACATTTCTTTGTTCTGATGAACACAGAGAAAGATATTTGGAAGAATGCTTATAACCAAACAGATATTGCCCCCCATTATAGGAAAAATGATCATTTTTTGTTCTGTTGAACACAAAAGAAGACATTTTGAAGAATGTAGGAAAGCAAACAGTTCTGGGGCACTTTTGACTACCATTTTTTTCCTACCAAGGTAGTCAATGGGGGGAAAAACCTGTCTGGTTGTAAGCATTCTTCTAAATATCTTTCTCTGTGTTCATCAGAACAAAGCAATATATAAACATTTGAAACAACTTGAAGGTGAGTAAATGATGACAGAATTTTGGGGTGAAGTATCCCTTTAAGTAGGTTTAGTTGAGACTGTCGCAAAATTGGGGCTCATGTTTCAGTTTCATGAAGCTGTTCTTTTGTAACTACCTTTGACTGTTTCTCAGGGAGGTTATTACCATTCAGAAGTTTCTGGAAGCAGCGGCACAACATGAGATTTGTGGGAAGGTTCGCCTGCGACGGTTCATTGAAGGCCTGTTGAGACGGATTTCGCTAGCTGAGAGACTACTGGAATATTATCAGAGCGCCCCCCACAGGCACTTTTGCACGGCCCACCCTGTATGTCTTTATATTCACCTTAGCCTAATAAATTAAGAGACCATTACAAAACAATTTTCAGTTTTTATGTATTCACTATTTATAGGTATGTGTTTAGGTGAAATGATCCATTTTGTTTCATTCTGTATTAACAAAATTTCAAATAAAAATGTTTGCATATTTGCATTTATTTACAGAAAATGAAAACTGGAGAAATAGGTCAAAATAACAGAAAAGATGCTCTGTATTTTTTCAAACCTCAAATAAAGCAAGTTATTATCCACTTTTAAGCAATACAACAGTAATATTTGAAGAGTTTATTACCAAAATGAGATAATTGAATTTTTTTCAAAAATCATGTTTTTTTATTGCGCATTCCAATTAATATCAATCAAACTGCAGTTGGTTTGTTTTGATATAAGCCACAATAACCCAAAAACTACAGCTAACTAACACAATAAAAACATGATAACATAACATTTTTGGAAAGAAACTCTTCATTTGTACATGTATTTAGGAAAAGTTCATAAATTATTTTTTTATGTGATTACCTCAATTTTATCACAGTTTCCGTGTGTCTTGTCATGCTGTCCGTCTTTCACATTGCTGTTGGATGACTTTTGTTTTTTTGTTGGATGGTTTGATTTTGTTGAAATTCAACAGACACTGGACTGGAATGGCCACAATACATCTTGAATTGCTGATTAAATGAAAAGTTTGAATGGTCTCTTAATTGTTTCTGTGGCTGTATGACCAACTTTCATTTTTCGTAGTGTGTGCCGTGTTCACATGGCCCATTTGTAACTTATTCTCTACATTTTAGGTGACTCTTTCTTCTGAGATTAGTCCACAGAGATTAACACACAGCAGGTATTGTATTATTGTTTTTTCATTTTACATATTTTTGTGGTTTTAAATAATATTAGCCATAATTATTTATTACTGCACTGTAAACCCCCCAAAAATTGAGGTAATCAGTTATATCAAATCTTTTGAGTTATGATGTTCCCAATTTTAAGTAAGCAGAACTATCAAGTATTGAGTTTGTTGTACTCATGCATGTTAATTCATTTTGAACATTTTGTAACTTTTTTTATTTATAGTTAAATAAAAAAAGGTCTTCTTAAGACAACGTAATCATATCGGCTACTTCTACAATTAACAACCAGCCTTCACAGAGAGTAACATACACTTCACATACACAACTGCCATGGCACCTCCCACAACCTGAGTATAAGCACCACTCTTCTGAACGATGGTAACCCCAAAAGTAAAAAAACAACAAACTCTTCTAAATATCCAAGATAAATGAACATTCATCATTAACAAGTCTTGTTTTCCCTTCTAAAAACCCATAAAATAACACTTAATTTCCAAATTTACTCTCCTAATGCAGTCTCACGCAAAGCATGCTGGGAACTGAAATTCATTCTCAAGAAATCGTCTTGAATTAACTTGTTTAAATTAAGTTAAACTAACTCAAAAGTAAGAATTAGTTATACATTTATGTTAGTAATTTTTTTTATATAAAATTAAGTTTACACTTCTTTTATATATTTAATTACTTTGAACATTAGGGTTTACAGGCCAATAAAATATATGTAGTTATTTTTCCCCCTTATTGTTTAGCTATATACTGTATGGTTCGTTTTGTCCATATTTTTAATTTGCTTGTAGGAACATTCGTCATGTGCATTGCTACATGCTGATCTAGAGAAAATGAAAAGTTCTGATAAGTTTTCAGCTGAGGTAAAAGTCATTTGAAGACTTGTGAGGTGTCTTGAATTTTTAATTGCGTGCGCACTTACATCGGCTGTCGTTCTTTCAAGCCAGTTTCTACTCATATTTGGCACTTGCCGTGTGTTAAATTTGGACCTTGTCTGTAACTTATTCATGTGATTCTATCAGGACAATGAAATATCACGTTGCTTCCGTTCATAAATGACTGCTCTGCTGTGTCTTAACATATTTGTGTGAATTAAATGTACTTCATCATAGAGGAAAATGTATAGTGTGATGATGCATATAACTAGGGCTGTCAAAAGATTAATCGCGATTAATCACATCCAGAATAAAAGTTTGTGTTTACATAATATATATCTGTGTACTGTGCATAATTTGTATTTATTAACACATACACATCCATGCATATATTTAAGAAAAATCTAAATATTAATAAACATTTATATATAAATTCAATTATTGGTAAATATAAATAAATACATATATATATTTCCTAAATATGTATACTTGTGTATGTGTTTGTATTTATAAATACAAAATTAATATGCACAGTACATAGACATATGTTATGTAAACACAAACATTTATTCTGGATGCGATTTAATCGCGATTAATCGTTTGACAGCCCTACATATAACATAAAATCAGTTTTGTCATTTGATTTCTCTGATAGGTCTTCAGGAGACCATCTAGAACAGGATGAAAAGGAGCAACTACTCGGTCAGTCCGGATTGAGACTGTCCAAATCCGCTGCCAGTAGACTGGGTTACAACAGCTGGTGCCAGCGAAGAAGGTCAGATGGGTATGAGGTTTAGGGACAGGTGTAGAGTCTTACAATGAATGTACATTTAAATAACACTGTTTAAATATTAGTTCAATTAATAGACTGATTACATCAGCAAATATAAAAAAATACAGAAATCCCAACTTTATCTGATTTCCCCATTATCAGCTTGAGTTTCAACTATTTTAGTTTCAAACTATTATAACTACTAAGATTAGTTTTGGTTACACCCAAGCCACTACAAGCAATCCAGTGACACGTGAAAAATTAGTAGTTCAATGCTTGAGCTGTGAAGTATTTTAATAATGAAAATAGCCATTGGTTGTAGTGTGGACACAGGGTAAAATTGCACTTTAATTAAAATAGCTGTAGCTAGCATTATAGCTTAAAATGACACTTTGTGACCCTGTTAAAAATATAACATGCTTACATTTCTAACAAATTCTGTTCAGGAACAAAATGTAGTTATAGGTACATTATATAACTGAATGTTGGTGTTTATACATTATATAACTGAGGTATGAAGCACAGGTCTGATGTTATGCCGCTTCAAGCTTGTAGTTTGTTCACAAACTGTCTCCTAATAGAAAATGCTTTTAGTAAAAAAATGTAGCATTTTTGTAAGGTGCTGTCATGTACTGTATTTTTAAATAGTGGTGCTACATTGTAAGAAATAAATACTTAGCTCCCTGTCCCTGATTCATTTGAAATGTAAAAGAACTCTAAACATTTCTTCGGTGGTAAAACATGCAGCTAATGGAAGATGACATCTTCAAGATGTGTAGATTGTCATTAAGTGTTCTTACATTCATTGCTAGGTAGTTTGATAACCATTTTTTAGCTTTGTGCAATTGGAGCAACAGGACTTATGATCAGATTTATGAAGTAAAAAATGGAAGCTGATTTGCATCTTGCAAACAAAACTGAAGGAATGTTTTCGGTTTAAAGTTGAGTTTATCAACACAGCCAGACAGCATCTGCATGACAGAATTACATCAGAAATTTTGATCCTGTTAAATTGTTTTCAAAATTTGCTAGTTTGATTCTGCACGATTGCAACAGTAGCACTTACAATCATCTTTGGCAAAACTGTAAAACAAGTCTGACAACTAACAGTATGTACAAGATATATAATTGTTTATGCTGCAAACGACAAATGGTTAAAATAGAATAGGATATTTTTTATCATCAAAAAGAGTACTCATATCTAGAAATACAGTATTTCTTACCTACAGAGTGAAGAAACAGGGTAGTGTTTTTGGTTGACATTGTGGTATGAAACAAAGTCTATGAAAGACATGCATTTGTTCAGGTAGACCTTTGATTTCCCCCCGATATGTCTTAGTATAAATTGCATGTGACGAGGCTGCCAGAATTATGACAAAAAATACACAAATGCACATATACACAAAGAACCCAATACAGCTGTTCATTTCAGCAAAAATAACATGAATATAAATAACAAATAGCAGATGGTGACTCTGGTGAGTCTATTTGTCTAGACCAATGTGAAGATAAAAAATGACTGGTTTAATTCTTTAGATTTATGTTTGTGATGTTATGTGACGACAGCTCATCCACTTCATTATTGTTTAATCTTGACACATGTGATTAGAATCTTATTTTGTCTTCATGTTTGTGTATCACTAGTTAGGCTGTGTTTCACTAGTAAGGAGTGCTAAAGTAGTGCTGTGTGTGTGAGCATGATCACATTCATCTGTATTTTATTGTGAGCATGCTATAATGCTTTAACCAGTGGCTTGTGCAATATGTGACAATATTTTATAGGGGACAAGAAAAAGGTGAAAATGGAAAAATTGAAATAAAAATGTATAGTGGGGCTCAACCTAATTCACATTTGGCTTTGGAATCTTTCTAGTACCGTTTTTGGCATTACCTTTTGTGGAAGTTAATTCCCTCTTGTTATTTGTCAATTAAATCCTAAATACTAGCAAACTGTATTAAAACAGGCCATTGTTTATTAAACTCTTTTTATTCGTACAGTTTTAATATTTTGCTACAGAGACCGTCTGTAGTAAGGCCAATGATGTCAACTACTTGTCAATTATGATTTTTTTTAAATTAGGCTGAGCCCTAGACATGTAGCAATGACATTGTAAATGTGACAATCAGAAAAAAAAGTTAAATGACGTAAACATTTTATTTTTATTGTTTAGTTTGTTCCTGATAATAATATTAAGAGTAATTTAAGATGTTGTTTAATGTTGTGCCATGTTGGTTTCTGTTATAATGTTAAAACTATTGAATTTGTTTTCTCTAGGCTTATTATCTTAATGTTTGTGCCTTTCTCTTGGAACATTGTTATCTGTATTACATTTGTGATACTGTGAGATTTTAAGTCTCACCTGAACCTTGCTGCTTCATATGATATCCTGAAAAATAGAAATGAGATTAGAAGTGATCATTAAAGATTGATCTGTTAATGCTTTGCCTGTTATCCATCTCTTTGTGGCAAGTGCAGCATTATTAAAATCTGAATGGTTAGACCCTCTTGTTTTACTGTGAGTTTTGTCTGTTAGGTACACGTTTTCTACATAGTACACAGTAATCATTCCTATAATGACCACTAGAGGGTACCCTTGTTTCAAATGTTCATTCAACAATGACTTCTGTTGGAATTTGCCCTAAAATCCTCATGAAATATTTTTTTATCTTTTTTAACGCACTCGTGAACAATTCATCTGTGCAAGTTAATACTTCTGATCTGGAGCGGTGATCCTTCTCTGACAGTGTCGGTTTGACACTTGGACATCAGTTAAAGGGGTCATATGACACGGCTTAAACGCATATTATCGTTTGTTTTAGATGTAATGCAATGGGTATACACGATTTAAGGTTCAAAAACGCTGTATTTTCCACATACCGTGCTTGTTTGTATCTCCTCTTTGCCCCGCCTCTCTGAAGTGCGTGGATTTTTTACAAAGCTCATCGCTCTGAAAAGCGAGGTGTGCTATGATTGGTTAACCAGTGCGTAGTGATTGGTCGAAGACTGCAAGTGTGTGACGGAAATGTAACGCCTCTTACCATATTTGGAACATGAGGTTCCAAAGCAATTGTACTGACAGGTACGCCCACCTTACTTGCGTATACATTTGGGCGGTCTTAGTCAAATCATACCACGAACTGACGTAAATTTGTGGGGGTGTGGTTACACAAGGCGTTTCAGGCAGGTCTGGGTGAGCATTCACTTTTAGATAGAATGCATCTTTTGTTCTGACACTTTCATTTTTGCAATTTTACGTGTCTAATACATGCATGGGCAACTTATAGCACCCAAGGCACAGAAAAACACGTATTCGCGCCATATGACCCCTTTAACCAATTCCATTCCAACTGCAAGTTACAATTCTGGATGAGACATCTACTTTTATACATCCTATCAATTCGCAGTGGAAAAAACAACATAAACAAATGTTATGTGGCTCAATCTTAACTTCCGATAGACCTCCGCAAAGAATCAATAACTGTTGAGTAGATTTCATTAAATGAATACAGTTAATATACAATAAAATATTCATATAAATTAATACTGATATAAGTTAAATATAAAATAAATTATTATTACTAGCCACTAGCCAGACTGATAACCAAACACAGACCAGAAGTTAACTTTGGGCCAAGCGCGTTTATCCAATTTACGTTTAAACTCGGGTATAATTAAATTGACAGTTCGCCCAAAAATGAAAATTCTGTCATCATTTACTCACCCTCTTTGTCATTTCAAACCTGTATGTCTTTCTTTCGTTTGAAGAACACAAAAGAAGATAAAGAAGATATTTTGAAGACAGTTGGTAACCAAACAGTGCCGGTATTAACACAAAACCAATGCAAGTGAACGGGTCAACATTTTTCAAAATATCTTCTTTTGTGTTCTGCGCAAGAAAGAAAGTCATAAAAGTTTGAAATGACAAGCGAGTGAGTAAATGATGACAGAATTGACATTTTTGGGTGAACTATTACTTTAATACAATACAATGCAACTATATTTATAATCTTTTGGGACTGATAGATTTGCAGTTTTACTAAAATATTTTGTATACAGGTTAAAATTATAATTCTTGGCTCAAATGTCATTGGCTAAAAGCAGGGCTGCGAGTAACCTATGATAGTACAGCATACAAGATGCATTATGATTATAAACATATTTTAGGAATCTCAAAATTTGAATCGTGGCCAAAATCATACCCGGCACCCAGCTTAACCAACTTGCTTAAAGACTTAAACTAACTTGAGTGTAAAGATCTGTTCTTTTTTGGATCTTCATGGACCCAATTGGTTGTACTATATGATACGTTTTATCATTCAGCACCAAGCACACTGTCTGCATATCATTCGAGATTCTGGATCACACATTTTTCAGGGTGTCTTAAGCCACTGCATTGTAAATTTTCAACGAGTAACTTCTCTATCCACAGACCATGTCAAAGATTTATGTTGTATTCAACTTGAGAAAATATGACAATCCCCAGGGAGAATTTCCCCATATGTTATGTTTTGGACAGTGTGTCTTATCTTGTAAATAAAACTTCACATCAAGAAAGAATGCTACAGTGGTCTGTAGTGTAAAAGAGCTTTGGGACCTCATGCTCGCAGACCGTCATTTCAGTGAGCTGGCTCTCAGTCAGGAAAAACAAACCTCCAGAGAGGGAAACACACATTAGAGTATAGAGCTATGGCCAAAGAGCAAAGACCTCTCAGCTACATTAAACAAAGATTATTTTAGAGTCACGCAAGCAAAAAGAGGAAAGTTCGTAAATAACAAGCTATCAGTTGTGTATGATAGGAAATGTTAAATCTGAAGTCAAGGGTTCATTTAACTCTCTTCCTTTTTTATCTTTTAGCGTTTTACACTTGAAGATCGGTGAATCATTTGGCTGTGGGTCCATTCATTGTTGTCTTTATAATTGCTGTGCTCATATTGAGCGAGGGCTCTATTGTGATCAGGGTGAAGCCTCTAAGGTCAGACTGACGTCGCTCATTACATTGAGAATGGTGAGGCTATGACCTCTCCAATTGACATGTTTCAGAAGGTTTTTGTTTGGCCTTTTATAACTATTTCATACAGCTCTGTGTTATTGTGCTTGGCATAATCTTTTCAGTATCTTTAGTTATTAAAATTGTAGTGCCCTGATATCCTGAATCCTCAACACCCTTAAATATTATAGCATAATGTTTATGTATCTATTATAGGAACATAAGTAGGGGTAGAGTGAATATAAAAACAGGTGGCATAATCTGCTGTGTTTGTTCCTGTTTCAGCTTTCTAAACATTGTAGAACTGAAGGAACATCTCAACAAACAAAAAATCTGTTTGCTTGACTTAACTATGACAAGAGTTTATGGGTCACAATACGATTTTCAGTAGAATTTTAGAAAGCAGATTTGATGATGACAAAAATGATATGCATTTATTTACGATGACACAGCATCCTTATGATGTCATCAACAAATTATTCTTTCAGTCATACTGTGTGTGTGTGTGTGTGTGTGTGTGTGTGTGTGTGTGTGTGTGTGTGTGTGTGTGTGTGTGTGTGTGTTCATAGAATCTCAGAAGACTGCAGTGGGCGATGGTGTTACATCCTTTTACATAGCTTTACCTGTTTATAGATACAGTCTTGTTATGTGTGTGCCAGTGAGTGATGCAGCAATGTGTACAGGAATAACTACATGACCACAGATGACTAAACCATCCACATGTCTGTTTTTCTATAAATATGTAGTTTAAAGCAATGTCACGCAAACATGTTTGTGAGTCATTATTAGTTGGGCAAAAGCCAGCATCTCTGCTTCTGCAGCAATAATGAAATCACTGGTTTATCATCAACAGTTGCTATAGTAATACAGTCGTGTCACTGAGTTTTGCGCACAGACTGATTCCGAATATGACTTGTGAATTGTCAGGGTATCTGTTATCTGAATAAAACAAATCCCTCTTTATTGACACCTTTTTAATACAGTTCTAGTGTGTTATACTGAAACTTTTCAGAATCATATATTGAAATTGTGCAGGTAAGTAAATTGTTTATATTTATTTTTAGATGCACAATGTATATAGACACAAAACTAGGTAAAAAATTTAAGCCACAAGGTTAGTTCTATATTATTTTATTTCATGTGTCATCTGCAATGCTACACCTTATTTTTAAACCTTTTTTTAAGTAGGCCTAACTGGTTAATTTTTAAAAGTTAAAGAGTAAGTGTAGTTCATTCAGTGAACAAGTTTGATAACCAAAGTGCCAAATGTGTTTTATGCCTTAATTTTGAACAGCTTGAACATTTTGTGTTATTGTGTAAAACCTCACAAACCTATTTTATTTAGTTTGCCTTTATATAGGCTAATTGTAAGCTTACGTTAAGGTTTCAGGCCACTGCAAGCCCAAACAGGTCATATGAACGTATTAGCAAACGTGCATTCCAAACGCCTTACAACACCAGGAATAAAATAAAAAAAATCTTAATTCAATACTTGAGAAACTCACCCAGAATACTACAATGGGTGTTATGCTGCCTTCACGTACTCTCGGAAATTCGATAATTCCCACTTCAACCAGGAAGTATATGGAACGGTGCTCTTTAAATGTTAGCAGATACTTGTAATGTTTTCGTGCTACTAAATCATTAGTAACATTAAAACGTTAAATCCAGACATTACTTCCGGGTTGGATTTATCGATTTAAATTGGAATTGTCGAATTTCCGAGAGCACGTGAATGCAGCGTTGGAGGTGAAAGTTCCCTTTGATCCCCTTGTTGCCCTTTGAAACGCAAGCGTGTGGGGGAGTTGTAGTAACTCCGTTTAAGTGTGATGTCTGTCTGTCTGTCACTCTCTCCTTATAAAGTCTTTGCAAAGACATTTTTATTCGGGTTCGACGTCTTTGGTTAACGCCAAAAAATGTTTAAGCACGAGCTTCTTGGAGCGGTTGTTTTGTAATATTACATAATTTTAACCGTGTGATAAAACTACGTTTCCCACAATCCTCTGAGTGGCGTATAGCTGTGTTGACATTGCGTACGTGTGAATTTGAAGTCTGTAAATGGGGCAGTCAAAACATGAACGTAATGTCCATGTAACGTGTTTCGTAGGGCACGCTGTAGCTGCAGACGTGGTCTCGAGTTTGATGGCTCAAATGAGAAATTAATTGATTTTTTTCTATAAAGCTGCACCTGATCCTAGAGGGAAGCAGAGCGCGTGCGGCGTGAAGTTCAACGTCAAGTGGACGCGGGACGTGCGATGCCACTAGACAACATGACTTCCACAGTGCAGAAAATCGCCAAACAGGCGCTAACGACGTTCCGAACCCCTTCTGTAGCGTGCGAGCACAACAAAGTGTTTTCAGAAAACCTAAGCAAGCTGAAAGCCATTTTGTCGGAGGTCAGAGCGGCTGATTTGAAGATCGTACCCCGAAGCATTGAGAGCTCCCCGATTCCGCCCTCGCGCATCGCGCCTCCAGTCACGTACATGCACATCTATGAGTCCGACGCGTTTAGCATTGGTGTGTTTCTGTTAAAAACGGGTGCTTCTATACCACTGCATGATCATCCGGGAATGTATGGTATGCTTAAGGTGATCTACGGAAAGGTCCGAATCAGCTGTTTCGACAGACTGGATAAACCCAGGGACGGTGCCAGCGGTGTGCAGTTCAACCCTCCGTTAATGCCCTACCAGAGAAGTTCTCTGAGACCCACTGTGCTGAAATCGGTGGGGGAATACACGGAAGAGAGCAGCCCTTGTATGCTGTCTCCTCAGAAGGACAATATCCATCAGATAGACGCTGTAGACGGACCCACCGCTTTCCTGGACATTTTGGCACCACCTTATGACCCGGATGAAGGGAGGGACTGCCACTATTACAAAATCTTGCATGCTCATTCTGAGGCCACAGATAGGAAGAACGAAGCCCAGGAACAGGGGGACTTATGGCTTATGGAAATGCCGCAGCCTAATGAATTCTGGTGTGGTGGTGAACCTTACCCAGGGCCTAAAGTGTCCCTCTGAAGGATTTAATTAATAAGCACGTGGTGATTAAAGACATTTCATGTAATTTTCTTTGTATGCCCTGATAGCATTTCAATCAAGCATTTACTAGGTGGAGTAATAGAAATGCATCAACACCTGTCATTATACAACCCTTATGCACTTACGTTCAGTTGCTGTCTCGAACCCGGTTGTCTTTTGACCACCTATATTGTTAAGGGATTAAGTCCATAAATGTATGATATTTGCCTGCAGACTGTCTTTTGAGTTTCTGTCCTAAAGAGTGGTTTCACTATCTTATGCCATTTAAATATGTAAGATTTGGTTTAACAGCACTTATGACAAAAGAGTGGAACCCTGCGCATCATCCATGTTGTAATGCATTAATCCATCAATAGGGCCAACAAATATGCTTAGCAATAGGACTACACTGGATATTTCCATGAACACTAAAAATGATTAAAACAAACATATAGTTGAGCACTTACTCGGATGAAAGTCATTTTGAAATATGCAAAATGTTACATTTAATGACTTCATTCTGTTATGCAACAGGCTTTACTAATAAAGCATAAGACAGTGATTGGTGTTATTAACAGTGAGTTTGTAAATACTGATGAGAGACAGAAGCCTGTAATGGCCAACGCACGCATTTGTTTGTAAAATGGGGACCTCTAGTGGTAAACACATATTTTTGAAGAACTTTTTCAAATCAACGCATCACGATTGAGCACTGTTTATTCAAACACAAACTATAATGTTATCAATAAAAAGAGAACTCATGGAGCTATGTAAACAATGTGAATACCTTAGTGTGGTAATCTACAATTTTCCATCGTATGACAGAGGTGGAGACACAATTGCTTCACAAAAACTGAAAACAAAAACTGTGCTTTACAAATGTACAATTTAACGGACTTTTCTATTCTTCTGCTTACTACAACAAATTACATTTAACATTGAAGTCATAAGCTGCCTTCGCATAGCCTATTTGTATGCGCACAAACGAAACGACAGTTCCATAATAAAAAAAGGACCATGTAACCACAACCAATGCAGTCAGGTTTATTTTCACATCGGTGTCCCATCCGCGGTCGAGTTGTGTGGAGTCACAGAGCCTTTTTTGTCTTTCTGTCTCTGGTGAATTTTTGTGTGCCTCCTTCGTTCGTCGCTCCTCGCAAACTTCCTACCGCAGAAGTCACAGGAGAAGGGCTTCTCGCCCGTGTGCGTGCGTATGTGAGTCGTGAGGTGGTCGCTCCGACTGAAGCTGCGCATGCAGATGCGGCACTGAAACGGCTTGTGCCCGGTGTGGATACGCACGTGTCGCGTGAGCTCATCCGAGCGAGAGAATCTCCGGTCGCATCCCTCAGCCGGACAGGGATACGGGCGCTCGTGCACCGGTGTTTTGCACGGTCGGTTTGGGTATTTCCGTGGCCGCAATATTGGCCTGAGTGGGACGGTTTGAGGATGAGCCTCTGTAGGTGGCCTAGAAGCGTCTACCGGACACGCCAGTGTAAAATTTCTTATCGTGTTCAATGGAGTCAGAGGTGGGGGGACACGAAGAGATTCCAAAGAGCATGAAAATGGCTTAATGTCCTGAAACATAGCCATGTCCCTTTGGCTGTTAGTGGTTTGATAAAAGCCCCCGCATTCGGGAATGATAGAAAAAAGCGCCCCGTCCATAGTTGACTTTGGAGTTGAGTAGGAGGTTGTGGCGTATGTTAAGGGGCACGTGGTGGTCGATAGGTAGGCCGAATGGTCCTGGTAACCTTCGGCAGTGCAGGTGTAAGGGGGAGGAGATGTGTACATGTGCTCCATGTTGGGAAGGGTTTGACCTATTTTGGAGCAGCCTGGCGTAAGGTCAACAGGAGCGGGAGATTCGGTGGAAAATGATCCTGGGGAAGATGTCCTGTCTTGCACCCCTGCGCTGACAAAGTTGATTATTCCTTCTTGATTCCAACTTCCGTGCGCGTCGATGGAAATTTTCCCTGTGTAGGCGACGGGCGCGCTGTGCGAGGAGAACTTTCTCGACTCTGTCAGGTCCAGGCCCCGTTTCTCTACGCCGAAATGGTCGGTGCTTAAGCCACCTGTGGAAAAAAGACGTTTCTGCTTAGTTTTTATTCACATCACTGCGTTACGTCGGGTTCCTAACAAATAATGAGCGGGTAGAACAGCAACGTATTTTGTTAGGATAATGTAGACTCCCAGTAACCGACACTCTTTTAATTCTTGTGAATATTCCACTGAGGTTATGTTTAAGGAAGTTTTTTTAATAGAACCATACATTACAGCCTCTACTACAAAGAGCTTTTGAACATTTCCATCGTTATTGAGCAGAGAAAAATGATAACACCTATGGTGGATAGGTCACATTGGAGAAGTTATGACGATGGGAATCTTCCATTAAGTAGCTTATTTTCAGCTATGAACAAATAAAATATAAAAAATAAAGCAATTTGAATTAGGCTACAAAATAATTTACGGGAACAGTCAAATATCACGAACACGAAAAATAGCCTATTAAACCATTGCAACGCATATTGTAAATAATAGACTGTATAACGTATGCAAATGAAGCATGCTATTAAACATTTAAACACATTTTTAAGGAAAAATCTACATGAATTAAATGCAATGGTTAAATCGTGCACCAATGCACCGAACTATTATTTCACTTGTTTGGCCAACAGTTGTATTTCTACAGCAACATTATGACATTAGAATTTTAGTATGGAGAACTCACAAAACTTGTATTTGAACTAGGCTACATACTTGACTAAACTTAAGGTTTGTGCAGCTGGGCTTTTGATTCAACCCCTTACTTGAGACGTACAGCCCTTGTGACAACTTTTCTTAAATAAGACATTCATGCTAAGACATTCATTTCTTACCTCCGGACGCTTCACTGAACTGGTCAGAATAGACCCCCACTTCTACATCTGAGAAACCTGTAGTTGTGGGGATCTCATCCAGAGAATAGACGTTTGACGGCAGAGAGCGTAAGAAATCATTCAGCGACGTCGTGATTTTATCCCCGGTGTTAGCTGTTGCTGTCATATTGGTTCTCGGTGTTGTTAGAAAAAATCTGGTTTATTTTTCTCAAGTTGTTCAGAGAGATGTTTTGATGTAAGTGATGCGATATAAATGCGTCCCTGCGCTTTAATTCACCTGTGTGATTATCATTAGCGCGCGCATCGCTCTGTCAGGTTTAATCCGCGAGCCATCAGCTCTCTTCGTGTGTCTGCTAACCAATAAGTGAAACTTTATGTCGTTGTATGCATTTAAGAGGAGCCCGTCAATGCCCCGTTACGTCACTGACCATACAAGGACAGAACATTGTGAAAAAAACGGGTTGGGCTGTTTTTTTGGCTTCTGGCCATATGACGACACGAGGGAGTCCATCAAAAACGCATTTCAGATAGAGCTTTGAGTTTGACATAACTAATTTTCCTAAATCTAAATGATATGCTGTAGATATTAACATGATAGCCTAATAGACTTATGCTCGTGTAATCGACAAAAATTATTGTGAACTCTTTTTGGTGCGTATTATGATCAGGAATTCCGGTTGGGTCGCACCCCATAAATGGATATTATCCGGTAATGTCAAACACGCCCTCTTTGACTTATATGGGAGGCATCCGGGAAACTCTACACGGAAAAATAACCATCCACCCCGAGCGCACATCCCACAGAGGAACCGCAATAAAGTTAATTCAGGAAAGTGAAATTTGAATATGTTGGAAAGTTTGCTCTAATTTTAAAAGTGTTAAGGAAAAATATTTGTTCATATACAAAACATTCTTCCTCGTGTAACAGACAAGCACCGTTGCGATAAAACAGCTTTATAAGTTAAAAAGCATAAATAAAATAGCATTTGAATTATGCACCATATGCAAATATATTATTTCAAAGCAATATTTAATATTTAAAAGTATTTTAAGCATCTAAAATGTTGCCTACTACTTGTTCTCAATTTTCATTTAGTGCAGATGTCCGTTCTTGTTTTTATATTATGTTTTCTATAAACATATGCCTTTATACAAAAATCCTATATTATTTAGTTTAATTCCCATATGTTCCAAAGTAGTATTGACACTGTAAGGCCATCCTCGGCTCTTCATCATCTCCTTCGTCACTTGTTTTTCTGCCACCACGGTCTATTTTCAACTATGGCAGCATGAGCAACAGAGCATTTGCTGTATGTGCGGATGAGGTCTAATTCATATCCACCCACACTACGGAACAGCCCTTCTCCACGGAGTCCTAGCAAAGTGGAGCCTCTTTGAATAGATTGGCATCTGCCCTCGTACTTCTGTACAGACACCCCCAACCTGCTTCCATTTTCTCTGTTCCCATTCACACTCGCCCACTTGCGCAGGCACTGCATGCTGACTGAGCTTCTGTGCATCCCACACTTAAACAAACTGTACTCTTAAGATTGATCATAATCAGATCTCATTTCAAAGTCTCTTGTATTCTGCTATTTTTGCAGTATAGGGCAATACTGGGCATGCTCCTCGAAGATATAGTTCAATTTATATTTAGCCATAATGACAGTTTAGATTAGGAAGATGCTTTTGGATACATAGAATAATTTAAACCTATGGATTTTATTTCACCTAAAGACCTTGCAATAAGAACAAACATAATACATAAATAATGAAGCTTCCTAGAGACAAATATTTATTTTTCGTTTTTAACTTGAAAATCTCTTTTGTGCCAAAAAAATCCATTTGTTCTTAGTTTTTTTTCGAATAGAAAACTTTTATAGTTTCTGCTTACAAATTTAAAGGGATAGTTCACCCAAAAATGAAAATTCATCATTTACTCACCCTTTTGTCATTTCAAACCTGTATGTTTTTCTTTCTTGCGCAAAACACAAAAGAAGATATTTTGAAGAAAGTTGGTAACCGAACAGCAGTGGTACGCGTTAACTTCTATTGTACGGACACAAAACCCCTCCAAGTGAATGGGGGCCAGTTACCAACATTCTTCAAAATACATTTTTAGTTGCAGAAGAAAGAAAGTCATACAGGTCTGAAATGACGAGGGTTAGTAAATGATGACAGAATTTTCATATTTGGGTGAACTATCACTTTAAATATGCCTATATTATCACATTGTCAGTAGACAGGTTTCAGTTATAATATCCATCTAATGTGAATGAGTATTCAGTAATAAACCCGCTGCGTTATTTTCCTTCATGTCATCTCAGATGAGGCGGCTCTGATAATGTGTCTGATCTGAAAATGTCAACACCACATCAACTCCGCAATATCTAAAGCTTTTAGATTGATCTCAACAGCAGCCTGTCATTCTGACCATCAGAAGACAACCTGTCAAATTTGGCTTGACTGAAGCTTAGACAAGTCGGTTATTATGATTAATAAGTTCAGGTGTCACGTTATAGATGTAGCTTGTTTCTTATTGAAAGCCAAACATCTATTCATTCTCAAAATTGATGGGGGCAGTGCAAATGTTCACTTCCTTTGTCTTACGCCTACAGACACAAACATTTCTTGCCGTTGTGTCAGTGTTGCTAGTCACCAGGAAAAGTTAATTGCAGCTGTGGAAGATAGAATACTTAGACTAGAATACTTAGACTAACTTAGACAACCGGTTATCAGAGATATCATTAAAATTATATTGAAAATATTAAAAAGACCTGAAAATGCTGATGAAGGAATGAAAATGTTGTGTGGAAAATTAGACATTAGACAAAATAGAAAAAATTACATTAATTACAATTTTATGGTATAAAAGTTAAAGGTTTAAATAAAGTGTATTTCTTTGTAGCAGATGGTGAATTATTTCGGCGGGTTGGTCGATACCCCACATCCCAACAGCCCCTCCCTTTGTGCCCCTCTAATGCCCTGTGTGCCTTGCACGCCCACATAGCGCCATGTTGGGATGGGTTCACAGCCCATTTTGTTTGCATTCGCTTTGGTGTTGCGTGGGGGTTTGGTGACCCCTGCACACGACGATTAATCAAACGTCACTCCGTGATTTCTCCAAAACTCATTATTCTTTTTTTTATAACACAACACGCCCGTGTTAAATGCAATGTTACGTTTTCGATAAACCGTTCATTTTGGCCTTCCATTTGAACTCCATTTGGATATTTTTGGACATATGCTTAAGAACCTCATAGGTTTTGGTAAACTTATATGTTAAAAAAATATAAAATATATATTGTCAGCACAGAAAACAATTAGCATACACTGTATACAGCTTAATTTTCTAGTTTAATTTAGTGTGTTCATTCTGAATTTCAACAGACGTGATGGTTATATTCTTGAAAGTTCACTTGGTGTGTACATTTATTTTCTTACATTTTTTAAGAACACAAGTCACTACATTTTAAACATATCCCTACATTGAAACTAAAATTCCAATTCTAGTGAAATCCAAATTTCACTTTTTCTTTGGTTGGCAACCATTGTTATTGTATTCGTTTTTACACATATACACTCTGCTAAAACTCACTCCATAACAATACGGCACAATGAAATCGTAACTTTTAAACCTACCAGCATTGAAGGCTGCGTTCTTCTGAAGGTGTGCTTGCTTCTCATGGCCAGAAACATCAGTGTAGAGATTCTCTCTTGTCTAGGTCCTTCACGGTTTTCTTCAGATGTTAGTCTTAGCACCACTAAACACTAATCAGATAGTGCTCAACATCTCTACGAGAAGATTCGTATTTGCTTTACCATTTGTTGAGACACCAACCAGAAAACTGGACAATACACTTGTTCCCACCTCCAAACACCCTCACAATTGAAACTGCTATGCTAATGAGTTAGATTTGGGGAATGCAGCAGATTGGGCCAGAGAGGGTCTCCTGTGTTGAGGAGGGGGAATCCGTAGGTGTGAGGGTTGATGCTGTGCATGGGTTTGAGGCGTGGCTTTCCAAAAACTGCCCCTCTGGTGATGGGGTTCACAAGCAACATCTGCAACCCGACGGCAATTAAACTGCTGCATTGTTTTTGGAGTTTTATCATTGTTAGATACATGTGATTCAAACGTATTATGAAGCAAACATCTGTTGCAAAGTCCAGTAAACACATTTGAACATCTTTGAAGACATTTGGATCAGAAAGAAAGCGAAATTGTCATTTCTGTTCATGTAATGCACTTTAGTTACTTTTTATGTGTTTATTGTGAGTAACTTGACTGAATTTGAAATAATAAACATAACTTTTCCTGGCCAGAACATTACACAAATAGCCTCACTTCAGGCTGGTCTTTCAGAATGACTGTCTGGCAGAAAAACAAAGAATTGCCTGCATGCTGAGATGATGCAGCAAGGAAATTACCATTTCATTTACTGACTAAAAAGAAGCCATAATCTGTAATCCTGCATCTGTAAAATGCAGTAGTGTGCACATTATGTGTCACAACTACACCAGAATGAGTTCTTTATACTAATACGTTTGCAATGAGGATATATGCGTTGGTGACTTGAAATAATTATAATTACATAATTAATAATGAATATTATTTAAATGTAGTTAAAAGGTTTATTTAAACAACACACACAGGTTGACTCAGTATTATGAAAGATAGGGGAGGAGATTTAGGATTATGCACTTTAGTGTTGAGATCGAAATAATGACCTTATAACCATTAAAAAGAACTCTAAAAATAATTAAAAACAATTTAAAATCAAACCTAAAAATGGATTTAGGTCCTGTTATTATAAGAATAAAATAAAATAAAATCTATATTATTTTTTAATTAAATTGTTTAATATTATATATTAGATTTTACAATCTAATATAATAATACAATTATCATTATTTTTTAAATGCAGCATGTATAATAATAGCAACCACATATTTATTACTCATAATGCTAATAATAAAAATAAAATGCATTTCACTACAGCTGTATATTATGTATATAACTGTGTATGTGACCAATAAAAATCCAAAATTTTTAATTGTTAATGTAATTATTGACGCTTTATAAAATTTTCAGCATATATAAACCTTCTGTGGATAAGATGAGAAGCTCCAGACCTTTTTTCTCTCAGGGATCAGTGATCCCCCATCACGCAAAATTCCCTGTGCGTAGGAGGAGAGAGCAGGAAGATGGATGGCCGAGGCCCTAGAGTTTGATGCTATTGCCCATGTCATCACCCAGAAACAAAGACAGAAGGCAACAGCAAGGAGAGGATGGAGACCCCGGATCATTAGATAGAAAATCAACATGAGCCAGTTTACAAAGGACCTTTGGAAAAATCCCTTTATTATCCCCCTTATAAACAACTTTTTAGCCATGCTTGCAGTTTATCTACTGTATAGCTAATCTGTGTTTTATATCATATGCTGATGTTTTGTCTTATTTCAGTTATTCAGCCTTGCAATGTTCATCCACAAGATATTTCTTATAGTCCCACACAGAATGATTATTTGAATTGTCAAAGACAAAACAACCACCCCCAATGTGTGCATGTGCTGGAGAACACCATCCCACATCAATACCCAAGAGCCAAATGAGAATTTACTGCTACATCCAGTTTATTACACAAACATTCATACAAATATCCGATCAAAAGAAATAATATAAACAATACTAGCAGTGTTTGCTCTATATCTGAGAATTTATAGGCTAATTCAGTTGTGGCTTACCTTGTTTACATATATTGCCTAAACCCTTTTAACTGTGCAAATGTATCATAGCCTATGAGTTATAAAACAGTCCACTGTTAATTGTAGTATGAAAGTGTCAAAACTTTCTAGATTAATTTGTCCACAAAAACTGTCGTGTTGTTGCACTAAACTGTTTTGCGGTTGTATACACAGAGGCCAGCAGATGTCGCCATACACTTCACACTACACAAGACATTCAAAACCGCGCTTCACGTCACAACAATCTCGTGTTTATATGAAATTGCGCAATCTGCGCAGTGTGTGTCCCGCTAGTTTGCCGTGTGTTTTGAGTTCTCTGGCAAAAGTAAGTAATCAGAGAAAACACTGTCAGTCTGGTGGATAAAAGCAGAATGGAAGTAATGGACAGTCCTCTAAATCAAGTAAGTTTTTCAGCAAGGTATAACTTTTAAAATGTTTTGGAAACATGATGTTGGTGAAGCTGGTTGTCCAGTGATGTCTTAAAATAGTAAACAAAGTTTTTACATTTTCAAATTTACATCAAAAAACGAAAATAAATCATTTACACCCCATAACTTTCCTGTGGAATATTATTTTGAAACATGGTAATGCTACTTTTTTACACAATGAAATCATACAGTGACCAGGCGATAAATAAAAAATGGCAAAACGATATATTTTTGATATATGATTCACTGAAAATCTTAACCTTGCTGTAGCTGTAATCCCATCCATAGTCACTGTTCTATTGTATGAAATGAAATTGTGTGAAATTTCTATACGATTTCACTTTTTGTGTTTCCTACAGTTTTGAATGAATTTGAGGGATAATGTTCCCATTTACACATTCTAAACCTGTATCCTATTGTTTGTTCTGTCAAAAAAAAAAAGAGATATCTTGAAAATGTGGGTTGCCAAACAACATTTTCCCCATTGACTTTTATTGTATGGAAATAAAACCACTGATACGTTTCTCAAAATATCATCTTTTGTGTTCCACAAAAACAGAAAGTTATATAGAGCAGTGGTTCTCAAACTTTTTTGTTGTACCCTTTGTGTAGAGTGCATTGCTTTGCGGCCCCCCAAGTAAAGACCTATAATCTTAAACTTAAAACTTGAACTGGAGCTCAAACCAAAAACATATTCCATTACACAATGCTGAAACATCAATCCTTTTGGTTGGTGGTCTTGTTTTTCTGATGTTTGATTGCACAACATTTAAGATCAATTTCTATATTTCATAAAATGTCCCCCTGTAACCATCTTGGGGCCCCCAGTTTGAGAACCACTGATATAGAGGTTTTGAATGACATGAGGCTGAATAAATGAAGTCAGATTTTTTTATGAATTATCCCTTTAATGATATACTTAGATAGATGACCAGACCCTGCAATAAATTCCATTGCGTTGACTCTCTCTACAACAGGCCCATTATTACAGTCGAAAGGCAGACCGATTAGTGGCTAAAGAAAAATATGGGGAGGCGATTTTATGCCATGGTCAAGCAGCAGGTAAAATAAAGGGGGCCCTTTTGTCCCCAACACCTAACCACCTATTAAATACAACTTTATATAACGGTGCTTTAAATAAATTAAATGAATCTGTGTTTGTCTCCCTGTTCAGAGCTCTTGAAAGAGGCCTTGTCAACGACACAGAGTGAACAGGTAGGCAACATATTTGTGATGACAAGACAGGTGTGACCCCATTCCAGCAGTCTGCCATTTGTTTCTTTTGGGATATGCCTTTTACCAGAGTAGTGCTGACTGCATGAATTTTACATTTTTTTGCATTTGTTGACCCATTCAGCAAAAAAGTTTACTAAAAAAGTCAACTATGGCAGTAGTTGTGTATATTTCATTTCACAAACTTTAGAATGGAACAAACTTACACAGCTGTGTTCCATGAGAAAATAAAACGAATGGATTTCTTCTATTTAAAGTATCTTTTTAATATTGAACCCTTTACTGTTAAAGGTGTTGAAAAGTTCCTTTTAGGTTACTGTACCGCAGTTTTTTAGTAGGCTACTTTTTCCTTTTTGTTATTCTGCGTTTTGTCCCATAAATGTCAATTTATACAGCACCAATAATAGTACAAAACAACAATCACAGTTGTCTGTACTTAAAAAAATGATGTTCCACTCATCTTGAAAACATTTCAATTCAGTTTCCTTTTAAAAGCTTTTGCTGCAACGGCGCATCAGAATTCGTGTGGTTTGTATGTCGACAGTACTTTAATGTTAAGAGCATAAATGGAGAGAGAGCAACAAAAATAGGGGTTCTTACAATAGCCAAAGACCTTTTCTGACATTGTGTTTTGATTTGCAAGGCTGAACCCAGGCAGTTCATGTCAATTCATCCGTTCTTTTAAGTACAGTATTTGTTCCCTTTGTACCTTCTTAGTTTAAATATCTGTTATGTTCATACACCATCTTACCATTACTTCATAACTGTCATATTTATCAAGGTAAGGCTGTCTTTAGCCATCCAGAGAGACAGACATCTCCAACAGCAGCAACTGATTCAGGTGAGCTGCACACAAGGTCAACCCAAAGGGAAGACCATGGTCAGCTTTTCAAAACACACTTCGGTACGGTCTAGTCAAACGGCCCTCCAATATGAAGCCCAGCCACCTCCAGTTGGCCGGAAGACGGCAAAAGATGACAAAACTCGTCTGGAAGAGCACACCACCGCCATCGCTGACTTGTGGAATCTTGTGGCTCTTCTGCTAAAGGAGAATGAGCAGCTATCAGAGGAACATGAGAAACTGAAGGTGGAGAATGCACGTCTGAAGAGAGGTCTTGATGAAGAGAGTCCCTTAACTTCTGTAGCTGAAACGGCTAAGATGTTTTCACCGCCGAGTGTCAATCTCCTGAACGTGCCGCACCTTCAACCTCCAGGAGAGGATCCAGCTTTTGTGGGAAAGAGCAAACGAGAACTAGTCCTGCATCTTTTTACTGCATGAACGAGAGCTCCCACTGAAAACATTATGATGTTAATAGCATGAATGTTTGTCATTGTGAACTAGTTTAGAAGTGAGCTTACATTACAAAATTACAAAAATGATCACTGACTCGCCTTTGTGTCATTTCAAACCTGTATGACTTTTCTTCTGCAGAACACAAATAAAGACAATTTGAATAATGTTGTTAACCAAACAACATTGGACCCCATTGACTTTCATTGTATGAACACAGACATTTCTCAAAATATAAGACTGAATAAAAAACTTTAAAGACACTTGACATTTAGGATTTTGAATTGTGGATTTAATCAATCAGCCTTAGTGATGAAATTTTGTCATCATTTGCTCACCCTCATGTCATTTCATACCTGTATAAATTATATTAGAAAGATATTTGGAAGAATGTTAGCGATTTTCAGTTCTGTGACATCATTGACTGCCATAGTAGGAAAAATTAAATGGTAGTCAAAGGTGCCCCAGAACTGTTTGTGTTCCTAAATTCTTCAAAAGATCTCACTTTGTGTTCAACAGAACAACAAAATATAAATATACAGTACTATGGTAGTGGATGATGTCGCAGTACTGAAAATGGCTAACATTCTTACAAATATCTTTCTTTGTGTTTAACAGAACAAAGAAATGTATATAGGTTTGAAACAACCCGAGGGTGAGTAAATGATGACAGAATTTTTATTTTTGGGTGAACTATCCCTTTAAATAAAGTTTTTTAACAAAAAGCTGAATTATTTTTTTAAATGTATATTTCAATGGAGGATAAAGAGAATGCACATAAAGTTATAACAGACAACATTCTGATTGATCCATTTTTAATGGATAATGTAAAACATCTCTTTAACTTCAATGTACACACAGTAGCAAACAACACATACAGCAAATAAAGCACACAATGTTATAGAAAATCATAATATATATTTATATAGATATGTATATTCTGATATTTACATAGTACATTTCAGCTGAAATTTTCACAAGATCTTTTTTCAAACAAACATAAACTGCAATTTCTTTCATATTCTTCTTCTGCACAGTGAATACTTGCCAAACTGTAAATAATTTAAGGCTGCGTTTAAACATAATGAACTCTGTTAGTTTGGCAGCTGTTGACCCGACGGAATGCTCCTCTTATTGTGTTGGAATCGCTGCTTTCTTTCCAAATCACAGTGTGACAGCATGGCGGACACACTGCAACGCAAGAATGACTGATAAAGAACATGTCATGAATCATTATCGCCTTTCGAAAAAAACTCCTGTTTTTCTTCAATGTTTTTTTTTTTATAGTTTTCAGAATGTGCGGCAAGTGACCGTTGCACTTGGAAGTGAAGGACTTTGAAGCTCATTGCACCTGCCTCGAGAGCACAGTGTATTACTTTCATCTTTCTGTATCCCCACCTCACTTCCTGTCAATGCAGGAAGACACAACAGGGAAGTTCAAA
The DNA here is from genome assembly GCF_024868665.1 of Triplophysa rosa. Lineage (NCBI taxonomy): Eukaryota > Metazoa > Chordata > Actinopteri > Cypriniformes > Nemacheilidae > Triplophysa > Triplophysa rosa. The sequence goes on from NC_079899.1 coordinate 9,144,976, forward strand.
CAAAAACAACAGAATCAGAGACAAGACAGTGACATCATAGCGGTAGTGACAGAACCGTGTAGAGAACCACGAGAGGTTCTTTTTGTTGATATCAAATCTGAGAGCAACGGTCCCTTCCTTCAGTATTTTGGGATTGTCTTTATGCTCCATGTGTTTGGATGAGGAGGGACACTGTCAAGACTCCTCTTTCACCTCCTCTGATTTTTTCTCTTTCAAATGCTTCTTCAGTGTGGTCACAGCATCTTTCACAGAGTGGTAAAAGATGTTCTTCACCTAAACAATAAAGATGGATCGCAAGATTAAACTATTACTGAGGAATCAGACTTCACTTCACTATAATAGCTATAATGTGCGAAAATAATGGCAGACTAAATGAAGCCTGTTACTATCACATAAATACTTTGTAGATTGATTTAACACAATGGGTGGTGTAGAGATAATTAGAGAGAGTGTGTAACATTGTGCCTTACCCAGGTGCAACACTATTCCAGTAAAAACAGCTAAAAACAAAAAAATCCCACAACTCATGGCATCAGCTCAACCACAGCCAATCAGAACCTGTTCTGTGATTGATATACAGTTGGAGCGATATGATTTGATGGTAGGGGGTGTTACCAGCTCAGTCTCAAAGCCTACGGTTTCTTACAATAAAAAACTGTCCATTTCATTGCAAAAAAAAAAGAGAAGCAATAATGCCTAACCATCTCTTTATAAATCATATCTAATTAGACATTAATGAAGTATATTTTCGTAGAAAATTTAACATTTTATTAAATGTGGAAAACTACCTGTTACAGTAACAGTAACCAATATTGTGAATATTACATTTTTTCCTTAAAGAAATATAGTAGCCATTTGGAAGTTACTGGCAGATGTGTTACTTCAGACAAAAACAAGCATAATGTAAATACTGTATCTGTATGAGTGTAAACAGTCCTTAAAAAATGTTACAGAGGATAAACAAATCAATCACGGACACTTCTGTTTTCCACTACTTCTTCATTTTTATTGTACATGAATAATCTGTCAATGTAATTTTTTCTAGTTTTATCAGTTGAGATCATCTTTTTCAGTTGAGATCATTATTTTAAATTTTAACCTTAAATTTTAAGCTTTTAATTTAACTCTTAAATTTAAATCGAAAGATCACATACTCAGACATAGCTGGACACGTTACGGTGATGAGATTTTTAGCAGAAAATTCAACAAAATACAAAAATAATTATTCATTCCTATGTTAAAGTTATTGTTTTGTGCAAGGTAAAAAACAGAATTATCTTTACTATGATCATTTTTTGTTTTAACTAGGGCTGTCACGATTATTAAATAATCGTCTCATCGCGATTGTTTGGCCTCATCGCGATGGTTTCAGATCATCGCAATTATTGCACATCTCTATAGAAGACACTAGGGGGAGCTATAGTGCCTCCATATCACATATTTTAGTGTATATATTGTAACTAAAGCATGGTAATACTTGTAAAATATACTACCACAACACAATAAAAACTAAAGCATATACCATAAAAATAACCTGCAGTACAATTTATATTATTTAAGATAATCTCAGTGTGAAAACCAGTCTACCAAAATTTCATTAACATAGAGTAAAATTTTATTGTAGTCTTGTGTGAAAAAAACAGTATAGAAGCTTTTATATGGCCGATAGCATTTTAATGGTGGCTTCAATTCACTCCTGATTAATTTACTTAATTTACAAGTATTTGGCAGTTGTATTATTGACAGGTAAAAGCCTACACCTTAAATATATGATGAACCAATATTTTCTGATGTATTTCCAAGAAAAAAAAACATTTTATATAGAACAATATGGTCGTTTCAAAGCCGTATCAAAAATGTATGAGAATTAAATGTCAAAGCTCTAAAACAGACAATTAATCGTCATAATCGCAATGATTTACTAGACAATTAATCTTCAGTCAAATTTCATAATCGTGACAGCCCTAGTTTTAACGAATTGTTTTATATTTAAAGTCATTACTGCCATGTTTCAATGGTTTCGTGAGAATGAATCCGGTAAGGACACAAGCTCGGATTTACATGGAAGGTTTTCTTGTTGCTTTCTATACTGTGTCTGCATAGGAGTGTGTAAGCGTGTACAGTAGGTAACTAGGTCAGAGTGACAGATGTGTACCTGGAGTTTATCCTCGTAGTTCACTTGGTCTTTGAGTGGGCGGAGCTCCTGGGTTAGGTAATACGAGTTGTGCGCATGTTCAGGGGACACAAAGTCCACATTCACTTGGATGCAGCTGTGCAGATTCATCACCTAAAAAACACACAACGTGGAATAGTGAGCCCCTGCCGGAGTGAATTTCATTACATGCTTATCTGAATCTCAAGAGATAGCTTAAGGAATCTGGCGATACCTCCAGAGAGCTCTGGACAGATTGGATGTTATGGAGCTGAACGTGTGAAAGTACCTGATGCAGTGATCCAGCAGGGATGATAACAGCATCTCCATGGAACTGGAGGAGTGTACGGCTCTCCACGCCATGCTCCTCCTGCAGCCTCTGTCTTAGCCTGGGGCTCAAATACCAGCCGCCCTCACGCAGGGGGTCTGCATCACCATCACACTCTGAGTCGGAGTCCGCTTCTGGATCCGTTTCAGTCTGTTCGGCAGCAACCTACACACATACACAATCACAAAAATCATTATGTCTGTATTTATAGAGTGCTTTTATTAAACCGGCAACATGACTCTAATGAAGTTCTAGTATAGTTTAATTTGATCTGGTCTGGGGAAAATTTAGAGCTGTGTGGTGGCATCTGCATAAGAGCAAATGTTAGGAGCTAAATAGAAATCACCTAAGGGGGCAAGTAAAAGGAAAAAAGTCAGACCCAAGACAGAGCTTTGCGGGACACCATACTTTACCTGTGTTAGGAAAGATAATTGATAATTTGCACGTTAAGTACACAATGATGTACGTTTTACTTTACCTTTTGAAGGAACTCCTGGATCTTCTGCATATCTTTACTTGTGTAGATGTGCCACAGAGCGCCTGGAGTCTCATTTGGGTCTCTCAGTCGTTTCTTAACACTCTCATCCAGAACTTCTCCTTCTAAAAGCTTCAACACACCTAACATACAAAGGGTTTACAACCGTATTAAAATAATGAAACCTGTTACAGCTTATATTTGCAACATATGATGTCCAACTATTGACTATTAAGTCATCTTAGTACTGATTCGTCTTAGTTCAAATCTGCCCCTTCTTACAAACCAGCTCACTTTACTTCTAAATAATGTCATATGCAAACTTACTTCGTTAAAACTGACATTTTTTTTAAAGAACATCAGTGTTATATCGCCTCACAATACCTGCTTTGGATGGAGCACTGTTTCCATTGGCCACCCCAACATATACCAGAATACTCATGCTATCTGAGATTTCAACATGTAGATTACTGGTCCCAAAGTCTTGCTCTAGGCATGCTGTGACACCTGCACAAACACAGGAATGTAAGATCCACTGTATAACAATGAGCACAGCAGCACCTTCAGGGAGGAAAGTGTACCGTGGGCGCAGCAGAGGCGAGGACCAAGGTCAGGTCGAATAAAGAAGGAGGGCAGGTGTGAGGCCAGGTTCAGGTGAGCCTCTGGGTCTGTGTACTCCGGTACCGGCAAGGTCTTCATCACATCATGATATCTGAGATGGGTTAAAGCATCATCAATTCTTTAATATCATTTGAGCTTACTAATTTGCTTTATTTACAGGTCCGGAAACAGTTGTTACATCATCAAATCTATCATGGATTTTATACATTGAAACATTATTAGCAAGCATGATAAACAGACTCCACTATTTGAATAGAGGAAAAAACAACCTGTAGGTCAACTGGTCAAGCATGGTGCTAGCAACAACAAGGTCAAAGGATAAATTCCCAGGGGATATGAGAATGTGAGAGCTGATAGAATGTATACTCTAAATGCATCATAAGTCATTTGGGATAAAAATGCAAAAATGTTATGCAAATGTAACACCTATGTGCTTGAGGTTCAGTCTCGAATAGAGGTGTATTCAAATAGTGGTAAGACTGCATTTCAATTCAGGAAGTGTTAGTAGTACAAAGTGGTACTCTATGCAAATCCCGCTAAGGTGTGGAAAACAATGTGCGTTCCAAATGTTTCCAAAGAGGCAGTACCTGGCAGGCATAAGGGCCAAAAACTCCTCCCCGGATGGCCAGTCTTTCAGTCTATATACCACCGGCTCACCCTTTTCAGACTTTGGCCTCTCTGTGGGTCACATACAGAAGCATGTTATTTAAATAACATTATGCCTGTTTATAGTTATATATGATCAGCCAAGGCATGCTAAAGTGCATCACTCACTTGACACATCCTCAAAACCATCCCAGAACTCCTTAACCCTGGAGTTTGTAACGCTGCCATCTCTGCAGTTGTAGAGGTCACTATGAAGACTAGAGAACTCACGGCTAAAGTTTTCAGGCTTCCACAGGTTAGCATTCAAACTCTTGTGTAAGCCGGACACCAGCACTGGCTGACGAGGGATAACACCAGTTTTAGTCACAACTATACAAACTCTCTTTTTATAATTTGAAATATCTTGTGTCATAATTCTAAATGAGTTTTTCTCATTCTTACTGTATGTGCGCACAGTTTTTCGTGAGCAATACGTACCTGCTCTTGTGTCCAGTTCTCTTTGAACAGTCTATGGTTGCCTTCGTGACGGTGATCTTTCAGCCAAAGCAGCCGGTGATTTCCTAGCCAATCGTGAGAGACAGTGGCGTAGGGATCAGCCGATGGGCTTTCATCAAGCTTCGCCCCTAATAGGCTCTGCCCTGCCTCGTCCTCTGGCAGAAAATCCTGATTTAGTCCCAACCTGGTCATCTTTGTAGCAGGAATCTTATTTTCTACTACAGAAGCGATTATGTCATCAAGGATGTTGGGCATGCGCGTGTTCTGGGCCACCTAATGAATAATGATTGAAAAGATCAGGCAAAGAGTTTAGTTATGAACAGATTCATGCAAAGAAGCATTTGTGTGAGAACAAATATATCAAACCTGTTCGGAGGAGTCATAAACTGGTGCAAAGGCACCTCCAGCGGACCCAAGGCGTAGCTTCCCGGCGGTGGAGGTCAAAAGGTCACGTAGTGTTGACCCTTGTTCTGGGGTGGTGAACTTCCTGTTAAGAGCTTCCACACCGTCACACTCTAGGGGATTTTTACATTCAGATAAATAAGAGAAGCACAACATATGAAATCAAAAGCACTGCTCTCAGGAGAGGTTTGTGACAGAATTGCTCAGAACTGTGGTCTAACCAGACGTGACAAATATTTCAGTGTAATTTTGCTGTTGTGACTGACACTGTCACAACTGCAGACATTCAGAAAGTGTGTGATGTTCAGTACGCAGCTATAGGGATCAGGATTTTGGAGTAAGGTGATTTTATAGTAGGCGGAGCCACCCAGCAAGATGTAGAGACAAGCAACCAATGATACCAGTCACATGTTGTATGTTGTGGTCGTGTCTGATTTTATTGCATCACACCTGGGTAAAAAATTATTGCGTGATCTGCATGTGTGTGTGTGTTTGTGTGTGTTAATCCATCTCACCTCTTCTCTCCTGGTGTGCTCTCAGCACTGTGTGTTGTGCGTTTTTCTGACTCTTCAAGTCACTCTGATCTTTGTCTGAAAGCTTAACACCAAAACCTCTTTCATATGATGTTATATGATAATGAACATATAAATAATACAAACATTCACATGCATCTAAAGGAAGTGTGGCTGCACAAAGTTGTGAAAGGTGAAGTCAAGTGTCTTACTGCCGAAAGTCCATTGGTAGTGGCCATGCTGGGGTTGAGGGTTTTGTTGTCGGTGCACGGCCAGTGGGACGGGATTCCATACATTTCCCTCATCGAGTGAATAGAGCTCTGCATGTCTGCCAACACTGACAGAAAGATGACAAGGCGCTCATTTTCATTTTATCAGCTTCACAGTCAAGGGTCAAAGAGAACAGGGTGTGATATTTAGATATGCACACAGGAATACACAAACACACCCACACGCAAAGCTTACCAGTTTCTGGGACAATCTGAGTAGGCATTAGGTTCTTCAGGTCGTGGGGCTGATTTTTCACGCAACGGACCCAAACATACAACTCCTTATCTGAGAGAACCAAATGAAAATATGCACCAAACCGGCACTAACCACCATAAAGCACATCATCCTCGTCTAAACTGATGTTTTTAGTAAAGTAGATGACGAGAAAGAGAATTTTACAGTATTTGCAAGGCGTGGCTCACCTTTGGCTTTCTTCTTCTCGCGGGCTTTGTAACAGTCCACGCACACCACAAAGCCACACTTGTGACACGCCCAGTGCATGTTGAAGAGAGTGGCCTCGCATGCATCACACATCTCCCTCACCCCTCTCACTGCTCGCTTCCACATGACCTGAGCTGGAGAGACAGGAGACAGCAGGGCAAGGTGAAAAAGATAAAATCACAAAGAATAAGAGCGTACAGACACACACGCACACTCGCAGACGTACTGTCTTTCTTGACCCAGGTGACGGCAGTGTTCTCAGTCTTTACGAGCTGGCAGAAGTTGTCTCCAATGAGTTTCAGGACGTATTTTGATGTTTCAAGGTCCATCTCTCCTCTCTTCCTGTCCTCCTCGTCCTCTGAGCTGCCCGTCCACACTGTAACCGCCTCTTCGTCTGTCTGCTCGGACACGGAGAACCCATCCACGCGGATGACGCCATTCTTACTGTATGACAGACTAAACAAGGGAGAAAATGTTACTGTACACCTATTTTTAATTTCTGGTTGTGCGGATATATAATCAAAGTTCATTGAATGCATCATTTAAAAAAAATTCTGTGATTAAACTGATAGATACATTATTTAATAGATATATAGACATATATTTAATAGATATTTAATAAGTATAAGTATTTGTAATTAATTAAATTATTTTAATTGTCAGCTGGATATTTTTGGAGGGGCCCAAAGAAAAATCTGGGGGGGCAATGCCCCCTAGCCCCGGCCCTGGTTTACATAAAGCTTACAGGAAGTTATCACTTGGACAGTCACGTATATTCAAGAACAGTGTGAAATACTAGTCAACAGACTAAAAGACTAACCGCCTAAAGTAGTAAAATCGACAGAAGACTGGAGAGATGGCGGGCTCCTGAGCTTTACGCGAACGATTCACGCGGCACTCTCTGCACTTCTGTACGTTGGGGCCGATCTCGCCACATGAGTCGTCCTGCAAGAAAGCTTCTCCAGTTTGCTTGAGCTTCCTCACCTTCCACCAGTCTTTCAGCACAGAGCGAGGGATGCCATCTGAAAAAAAAACACAGCTGACCTGAGTAAATCTGTATTCAGAGCATTGGTTTGAATATGCATGCTTTGAATTGCCAATGCGTTAATTTCCCTTTCTGAAAGTCACAGTGAAACTCAATTACAATCCGGAAAAGACACACAGTGGATATGTTTGTTCAGACAGACACAAAAAAACTGATACAATATTTTTTCTACTATGGTAGTCAATGATGTCAGTTGCTAACATTTTCCCAGATATCTTTCTTTGTGTTCATCAGAACCAAGACATTAATACAGGTTTGGAACAACTTAAGGGTGAGTAAATAATGACAGAATTTTCATTTTTAGGTGGAGTATCCCTTTAACATGCATCAGCAAACACACTGTTAATATGTGGAAACACTTACTGCTGTTAGACAGTCTCTGTTGAGTCTTGTCCTTTGAACTTTGCAAAGTGCCGTCATGTTTACTCTCCTCCTCCCCTTCATCTTCGTCCTCTGTTTTATTTTCTTCTTTCTTCTTCTGATGGTCATTCTGTTTTATTTTCAAAGAGGGTTTGGACTGTCGTTTAAATCTCTGTGCCGATCCTCCACTCTCATCTCCAGAGTCCCCTACACTCTCGCTGTTGTTGCTAGACTCTAATGGCCGTTTCTCCCCTCGTTTCTCTGAATTCATTAGCTTTTCATTAGACTTGTCCTCAAGGGAGGACTCCTTGCCCTCCAGCTTGCCATTCCTGTCCAGGACAGGTTTAACATCCTCCAATGATGAATTGTTGGGTGATGTCACTTTCTCATTGACCATGACAGATTTTTGGTTGTCTGAACTTGTAGCATTACCAATAGACTTCCTGTCCAATGTTTTAGACTTTTTGCTGTCTATGCAAGAATCTTTGTCGGTATGAGCGGACCAGTTATCCACCAGTCCATTCATCTCTTGTTTGATAGGAATGGATGTGTTTGTTGCGTTGGTTACAACTGTCTTGGTGCCGTCTTCAATTTGAGAGGTTGTGCTGTTTCTGTCTTGCTCAGAATGGCGGGTCAGCCAGGCTTTTTTCAGTTTATGGTAGTTGCTCTGACTGGAATGAGCCGATTGGTTGGTTAGGGTTGAGGCGGGCAGCGTTTCATTAGCGACTGAGCTTTGTTTGTTTGGAGGTACAGGACTCGAAGTCCCTGATGCCAGTCTGGGACATTTAGGAGAAATGAGGTTAAATAAAGTCTCTTTTTCCAAAACATGTGCAGAACACACAGGGTGTGTAGCGAGTGTAGTGTAAGACCCACTGTTCAAAGGGTGTGAGATGTGATTGATAGGGTTTGAAGAATGTGTAGTGTGTTGAGGCTGAATCATATGTGTGTTGAGTCTTGATTCAACGGCAGCTCTGTGTTTCTTCAGGTGAGGAAAGTCTCTAGACAGGCAAAAGGAAGACGGAGAGGCCTCGATCTTGCGTTGAACAACCACACTGTCTTTTCTCTTACAGTGTTCTACAACAAGATCCATTCTGGAGTGTGTGGCGTCCGTGTTTGCAGGGGGGTGCGTCACTGAGCAATTTGATTGAACTTGGTTGTGAATAGGTTTGATAGCCATGTTTATGGGTGTGCCGAGATCCACTTTTGGTGGCGTCATGTTGATAGGATGAACCGTATCCAGAGGTGTCCACAGGACCCCCCTCTTTTGCTGAACACTTCCATCCTTAAAATGTGGGTTGGATGGACTTTCAAATGGTTTCACGTGACCACAATGCATCTTTGAAATGGTGCTGTCGGAGACTGTGTAATTTATTGCTGTGTGCATGTGGCTTGTTGATCTTACGATGACTGATGCCGTTGCTGAATGTGGTTTGACCACACCGCCATTTGTGTGCCCTTTCTCTCGACTGTGCAAAACTCCACCCCTTTGTGCATCGTAAGGTGGTGATGTCATTTTTTCAGCCCTGGGCTTCTTCCCGTCTACCGCACCATGTCTGAATTCAGGCAGCAAAGTGGGCGGCCTCTGTTGCTTCTGACCTTTACCAGACAAACTCATTGGCTGAATCGGCGTGAGGGTAGGTGGAGACAATCTGCTGTGTCCAGAGTCTTTAGGAGCTACGGCCGGTGGTGCCGGAGGGTGGAAAATGGGGGCTCGGTGGAGTAAAGGCACGCTGCAGTTGGAAGAGGAGATAGAAATGAGAGATGAGCCTGACCCTCTTCTTTCCATAGCCGACACTTCCATGGATACCATGGAGGAGGCCTTTTGAGCAAGTTGCTCTGTGATCTTTCCCAGGAGACCTTCTTCTTTCTCATGGAGGCGTTTTAAAAGAGGAGGAGGTCTGACTCTGATTGAGCTCGGTGAACTGGTTGGAGTCATGACAGAGGCTACGGTATTGTTGGCACTGAGTCTCTCATAGAGTTCTTTACTAGCTGGTGCTCGTCGCTGTGGTGGTTTGTTCTCCACGCTGTTGGACAGAGAGGTGTAGTAGCTGTTTTGAGTGAGGGTTGGCGTGGGATGAGCAGACTGCGGCCGGGGAGGTAGAGTGTGTCTGAAGGCATGCACATCTCGCTCTCTTTCTCTCTCCCTCTCCAACTCTTTCTCCCTCTCTTTGGAAGGAATGGCAGATGTGGGGCTTCTAGAGTATCGCTGTTCCCTGTCTGATCCCAGTTTAGCGGTGAATGGTGCTACATCAATGCTCTCCTGAAGAATACGCCGGTTCTCTTCTTGGTAGCGATTAGGTCTCTCACCTGTAAGATCGTAAACAATAAGGGGCTGTTTGGTTCGACTGGAGGGCGACTCAAGGGCGACCGGGCAGTAAGACACACCGTTTTTTCCCACTGTTGCGCGGACCCGCTCCTCCTCGAACTTGAGGCGAGTGTGTGTGGAGCTTGGGCTATCATTGGTGGCTCTTCTCTCTAACTCTCTGGAAACAAGAACAGCAAGTATGAATATAGAAGAACTTATTGGAGATCAATATCCCTTTTTAAGGGTTAATTTACAATAAAATAAATGTTCTGTCTCATTTACTGTACTAACATTCATGTGGTTTCAAACCTGTATGATATTTTTTCCATGGAACACAAGAACAATGAGGGATGATTTTTAGCAATTAAAGATTTTTGTTTCAGTCTGTTTCAACGACACTAAGAGGACTAGCACCCATCCTAATCAGCTTTCATTGTTCACTAAAGAGCAGCAAAGACATTCTGCAAATGTGGGTAGGCTACATTGAAGACTATTTTCATTTTTGAGTGAACTTTCACAAAAGTACAACTAAAAAGTTGTAAAGAGTGCAACAGTGAGCTGTAAACTTACTCTGTGGTTATAGAAGAGGGTGTGCAAGGTTGAGCGTTCCTGGAGACTCTCTGAGGGTCAGCGCTGGAGGGTCGCACCGGCATTGGGGTCTGTAACCCTTGACTGTCTGCACTAGTCACAGGGGTGGGCTGAGCAAGCCAAGGACTTGGTGTGTTCTGTTACCACACAAAGAAACACAAACACTTCAGAAGTCGAAAATCTATCAAGAACATCATAGCTCAAGGGACATACAAAAATACAGGAGAACAAACACACACGGAAACAATCTTGTTGATATCCATGACACATGTAAAGATGAACAGTGAGCTACAAATGAAGAGTCTCCTGATACCACATGAATAAAACACGAGTGACGGAGGGGTTCTACTGCCTGGATGCTCGTTCCTTAGTCATCAATACCTTTGTATTGAAGAAGCCAGTTTACAATTCACAAATCACTGTAATCTACATTCATAACACTATACCAAGACTCTGTATCTGTGCTTACAAACTAAACCAGACCATTTTACACAACCGTCAGTCTCATGTATTACTTCCTTACAAGCTCATGAGGATGATATCCACTATGATCATAGCAGAATTAGTTGGAGGAGAGCCCTCTTCCAGTATACAAACCTCAGGGGACGCACTCCATTCCCGGCCTTGATGTCTCCCTGACAATCTGAGGTTTAAATAGGATCTCAGGTGCACCATAACAACTACGCAAATATGATTATCTGTCTACACAACACCAGGAGTAATAAACCCCTATAACAAATGTGTTGGCAATACATTTTTTGAAGTCAGTATGAATTTATTTTTTAAATCTAAAGCATAAAACACAACATTTAAGAATTGGGAAACAAAAACACTTGATTTTATCCAATAGGAATCTATTGAAGAAATGGCTGCTACATACCAGATGAAAGTTGTCGAAGCAAGACATTATACATTGCGTAAAAATTACAATGAACATTTGTGTATTTAAAATAATGTGCACTGATAAATCGCGCACAATAAGACCAAAAATCTGTATTAAACAAGTCAATTTTGATTTTACGCTGAATTTAAAAACCACAAAATAACATTCCTCCATCTGTCTGTGTTGCTTAGGTTTAATATCTTGACTGAATCCAGGATCTGGGATTCATTATTGAGTCTTCCCACATGACTCTGCCTTAACATGTGCATGACAGAAGTATAAAGTTAGGAAACTCACTCTCCTCACGCTGCTGTCAGAGATGCCAGCGCTGTCAGGGTGTGCCCATTTAGAGGCTGGCAAGCCCAGTCCACCGTAACAGTGGGCTCCGTTGGGGAATGGAGGCCACAGGAGGGGATACAGGCCAAGCGGTGCCAGAGGAGCTGTGCTGGAGGTCTGACCCAGGAGAGATGGGTTGCCCGGAAGGGCCAAATGATGGTGCGCAAACCCCATGGCTCCAATACGAGGGTGGCCGGCTAAGAGTGTGGCAGATGATGGGAGTGCAGGCAAGAGGGAGGGGAGAAGGTGTGGATGAGGTATGGTGGAGTGGGGCGTGCTTAAGGAGGACAGAGGAGGTTGGGAGTGGATAGGAGTAGGGGAGAGGTGTGCCGGGTGAGGGGAGGGACTTAGCAGTTTGCTGTGGGAGGAAGAAGGAGTAATACTTGGAGAGCTGGAGGAGAGAGATGGGGTCTTAATGTGGTGTTTGGTGTTTGGGGGTGTGTGAGGGGGCTGGATGTAGGTGGGGTGGGTTTCCAGCTCTGCTCTTACTAGTGCAGGGTCTCTGTAGACAGTGAAGGGCTCCTTCCTGTCTACAATAAGTGGGCTTTTGCTTGACTTGTCAGGGGTGGAAGTGTGATTGAGTGTACGGGGAGGAGAATTGGGTGGTGTTCTGGATCGAGTTGGGGTTGGAGAAGGGATCTGTGACACAATGGGAGCTATGGAGCAGGTAACTTTTGGACTGGGTACCATTTTAAGGCTTGTGGGAGTTCTGTCCATGGCGGATTTAGTTCTAGGAGAGCCCTTCAATTGGCCTATATCTAATGTTGCAGTTTGTTTTTGTCTAGAAGTCTCCTTTACAGTTTGAGGTTTGGATATGATCTTTAGAGAGGAGCAAGGACTGGTGTGTGCACTGAGCTTTTGGGTTGTTTCTGATGACAATGTAGGTCCATATTCTGTGTGTATAGCAGCTGGTGGGCGAGTGGGTTTAGAATCCACATTATCAGTTTTGTTAAGTATGATGGGAGAGTAAGGCGGTGCTCCTCTAGGTCCCTCTTCCACCGAGACTGTAGAGTCACTGCTGGCTGTGATGGGCTCTGAATGGGTTAATTCTGATCTTCTGACCTCTGATTGGCTACACTCTGACCCCCTTGCCTCCGTGTGGGTGAACTCTGAGCCTCTGGCTTCCGGATCACAAGTTGACATCTCCTGCTCCCCTTCCGCTCCTTTACACTCTAGAGGTGATGTGTGGAGAAGCACACATGTAGTCTCCATGGAGATCAGCTGCTCAGTCTCTTGAGATGCCAGCAGTGCAGACACAGCCTCCGAGTCCTCCCGAGATGCTCCCTCACTTCTGTCCTCTATTTCTGCCGTTGTTCCATCACTTTTCACCTCTGCTTTTCCACTACTGGTTGCAGTAGTATATTCTGGTGCCTCTGTGCTTCTGAATGCACCATTGCTGGAAACACCAGGTGAATGGGACTGAGAAGCTTTTCCCGATTTCTGACCCTCATTCTCACCTATTTGGCTGGGAGAAGGTTCCCCGCCTTTGTGGGAGGGGTGAGTTTCACAGTCCAATGGCCTCTTTGAAGTGTAATGCTGTTTCAGCTGTCTCTTTGATCCTGAATCCGAGGATGAATCTTGAACTCTGCAGCTGGAATTTTCAGAATCGCTGTTCTCAGACAGGTTGGACACGCTGCCTGCTTTCAACCTCTTCATCCCGCATCTGTTCCTCTCCTTTTCATCTTTCTCCTCCTCTTCTTTCCTCCTTTTCCTCTCACAATGACTGTTTCTGGATTTGGAAAAATCTAGGAATGCCAAAAAAACATATATAAATAAATCTAAATTGATTTTCCTAACATAAGACATTATGTTATATAGTTTGTAAGAATGAGCACTTTGTAACAAGTGAACGCCATAAATCTCGATCAAGCTAATTTAATTGAACAGAGGGTGCTCTTAATATTGTCATAATCATTAGCCACAGCAGCAGCTCACCTTCTCTCCCTTCATCACTTTTCTTATCTTCACGCATAACTTCTTTCTCTTCCTTCATGCTGCAGTTCTGTATGCACAGCTCAGACTGCTGCTGTACTTGGCTGGAGCTGCACACCTTCAGCAGCAAGGAAAGAAAGAATGTGTTTTTACACCAGAGAATGTACAGTATGAATACACAGCAGATGTTGTCATGCATTTCTGTGAGTGCGTTTTACCTGGTCAGTTGCTGTAGTGTTGCTTGATCTGTTTCCTGTCCCCTGAAAGGAAATTGAAAAGATAAAGATCAAAACACACATCAGTTTTACAAAATTTCACATTTTGAATCTTTGCTCTCATAATAGCTTAACACACAAACGTATTTATTTGGTGTCTAAATGGGGACAGTAACACTAAATCACATTCTAACCCTATAACACAAAATATGATATAACTATAAAAATTACTTTTAAAAAATGTACACGTATTTTTATAAAAATGTATCATACAGCTTAGTGTTTACAAACAAACAAAGTGATGGTTTAACTCACAAGAAATATCCTATTGATCCTGGTGATCTGAGATTTGCATTTTGAGTTTTCCCCCATCAGCGAGGAGGGAGTGTCATCATCTAATAGCGTCATCTGAACCAGCAACGGATCTACATTCACAATTTCTCCAACCTTTGAGAGCCAAAAATATTTTATAACAAGGCAATAAAATCAAGCATCGCGTTAGTTCAGGCAGGTCACGTCAGTCAAGCTCGCATAAGCTGACAGCTGTTTCTGACGCGTATCAATTCAATTCCGACACACATCATAGCGGTTCATTTAAATCCCTGTTCATTCTGGCACCAATCTATTGCTTAGCGGCACTCTGAATTTAACTCCCCCTTCCATCCCCAACTCCAAATTATTTATTTATCCATTATCTGTGGATCAAGTTGATTTGTCTTGTGATTGTTTTTGTTATAGCCCTAGTTGTTATTTAGTTATTTGTTTATTTGTATAATTATTGGATCTGTTCTGTTACCCCAGTTTTTTTTTACTTGCTGCTCTCCCCGCTCTGTCCAGGAATTAATGCATGGATGGGCGTGTGGAGTTTGCCCAGAACAGAACCATACCGCCAACACCAACTAGATGCATTATTATTTAATAAAAAATGTTATTTGACGAAAGTAGTCCTGACTGAAATATTAGGTTCACAAATTTTTCCAAATGCATATTTTCATTAAATGCATGTGTGTGTGTGTGTGGTCTTACCTGGTCGGTCATGACAGACACAGTTCTGTTGTTTTGGTCATGGTGTGTGATAACTCCAGACAGCCACTGGGTTTTAAAGTCTTGTCTGAACACCTGCACTCTCAGACCCTTTAGAGAACAAGCACCTGTCGCACAACAAACAACCACAATTCTCATGCCACACTTAAAACCATAAATATGCAGTTGTTACGGACTGTTTAAGACTCTTAAAAATGACTTTTGTTAATGTAACCTAATCTAGTCAGATTATTCATATTTATTCATAAAAATGGTAAATATTTCTTGCCTTGAATGACAATTTCTTTACATTGTAACAACACGTTTAAGTCATGGTATGTTATAAAATGGATAGTTTTTTATTCTAAATTCTGATTGGACACAAAGCTGTTATTAGAGTACCTGTGACAGCACATCTGTTAAATTAATTCTATATTAAAATGACGACTACTAAGTGAAAAGAATTGTCTATCATGGCTTATAGATTTAGTAGATTCCAGGCAACGTCTCAGCGCTAACCAAGGCACAAAATATGCAAAATCCTCTGTGTACTCTAGCAGGTAAAACACGCTGAGCAAAGATGTCAACATGGCTTCAAACAGTCGACTCTGAGTTGATCTGAGTTATCCAAACATACAGCATAAACATCCTTATCATTTAGCACTAACACAGAACAGACACGGAATCACAAGATCTTTCCACTGGATACCTTTCTGAAGAATGTTCTGGAAATGGTTCTGTTTGAGCCAAGCCTGGATCTGTTCCTGCACAGATGGATCATCTCTCACAGCTGGATTTCCATTGTCCACTTCATCCTTTAACAGCACAACAACACAGCACGAATAAAGAGTCAAGATTGTGGGAACTTTTGTTGTTTCTTTCCGATTTCTGTCAGTGGAGCAGAATCTAAAGACTATGTCTGCTATGCTCTGTCAGAATCCTCCAGAAAAAAACACATGAAGAAAAGATGAAGATGATGGAAAGCAACAGTTGTAGATCAGACAGCTTCAGAAGGGGGAGGGAAATCTGGGAGGCAGCGTACACACAGACGCACTATTACACATAGCATTACTCATCTATCCACACAAAAGACACACTCTTTACTGCACACAAACGCACACGCACATACACAGGACTGGAAATTATGTAACAATAGTGTGAGAGGGGTATTTAAGCCAAACTCTAGTTGAACTCCCAAAACCTCTGCATATTACATGCACACACATCACATAACCATCACATACCAATTACATATAATTAAAAAAAATCATGACATCACACAGCTCTCTCTCATTTTCTTTTCACACACAAAGAAGTCCTTACACACCAGTCAACACAATACCCACGCACACTTTCTCTCTCTCTCTTAGGCATTTACATTTTAAAATGTTTTTCTCTGGGGTTAATGCGTATCTATTGCTTTAAGAGTAAGCAAGTCTGTAACACTAATACCCTTTCAATTTATGTGACTGAGTACCAAAAAAAGGAAAATAATTGTTATCATTATATACATATATATAATTTGTATTATAACTACACGCGTAGAGTAAATATATATAATTATTAATTAGTAATGATCATTAATCATTTAATATGATAATTATTCTTACTTTGGAAAAACTAGTTTATTTTGCCAACAGAGCCCTTCGAATTGAAAAGGGTGGAAAAAGGAAAAGACTTGCATGGATCTTTTTTGTGGTTGAAAAAGCAGTCACATTCAATCACAGCTACCATCTCTCTCTCCCTCTCTCCATCAGTCTTCATCTGGCTACTCCACAGCCTAAGTCCAATTCCTCCTGTGTGAGTCATATACAGCTGACCCCTGAGTCTGTACCATCACCACCCGCCCACACACAGTCACACGCGCACACACACACAGTCGCACGCATGCACACACTCACTTCTAAAATATTGCCCATCCACCATCATTTTTTTTGTTGCAAAAAACAAACATACAAACAAAACATAGGCCAGCCACTCAACATGCACAGCTCTGCAGCTCTAGGCTGAAAAGAAATTGTATGCAAGCACTTGAACACTAAGTATCAGAATGCAATTCATATCACAGTAAATAAGAAACATACATTACTATGAGGCGCCGTATAGGGTTTAAATCAAACTACGCTTATGAATACATATATAAAAGTGTGCATACACATATATACATTGCTCACATATACATGTATACTGTTGGATGTTCAAGCAAACACATATGAAAAACATGTGCGCACTAATGTGAAATCCATACCAATACATCTTATGTTAGTTAAGCTTGCATGTACACTTTTTCGCGCATACATATAAACTCGATGCGTGCAAACACACCTATACAATACTCGCACATACATATAAACTCTGCGTACATACACATCTATAAAACACTCGCACATACATACAAACTCTGCGCACATAGACATCTATAAAACACTCGCACATACATACAAAATATGACACGCTTTAGTGTGCATGCATAGTGATTTCATATGTGGATGTGCGTGCTTTTCAGTGTAAACGGAAGGCATTTCAGTGTAAACGGAAGTCGTCTTCATTTAGATCAACATGAATCTAAAAGCGATAATAGCCTTAACGTTTATTAGTGCTTTGCTTGCTTGTGCAAGTTGCAATGCAGATGATGTAGCCGATTTCTTTAATAGCGTTTTAAAGTGCCTAACACCGTGTCCACACCGGACGCGACAGGCGCGACGCAACATGGCAACCAGCATGTGCTTAATGGGTTTGTCGCTTAGCACGATTCGCCGGATCCAGCGTGGACAAAAATTGAAATTATAATGGGTTCATTTATCGCTTTGCCGCGGACTCCCGCCATTTAAAAATTAACGGTCATTTCGTTTTACCTCACACACTAACACATTAGTTTAGCGGTTTATTTATTTTATTTTTAATTCCCTATTTGAGAGTAAACTTATATTTTCGTGATTTTCGAGTTATTTGACATCTAAATCAACAGACCGTGATGTAATGAAACTCAGGGCTTTTGATTGTTATATCTGAAGACGGAGCCGCGCTATACTACACACAGTGTGGTTTTATTAGAAATGATATACTGCGCTGTTTAAATCTGCTTCTTCAGTAATGAAAACGGAATTAATAGGCTAAAAGAATAATCTAATGCATTGATTTCATCCTCCATATTGTGTGTGATGACTTATTTTACTTATTTTAATTAGATTAGACAAGCGATGGATAAAAATACAGCATGGATGTATTCATTACAGACGTGTAAGTGAGGCCAAACGGACCCGAGAAAAATATTTTAGGCTAACGTTCTGGGAATGTTTCTTTCCCAGAAAGTTTTCTTAAGGTTTGTTTTGGGTTATCTTTACAGAAATAAAATGTTAGTTTCATGGTTTCTATAACGTTAGAGTAACATTCCCTAACGTTAGTTTTTGGTTCCCAGAACGTTATGGGAACCATAACGGGAACCAGAAACTAACGTTCTATTAACGTAAAGAAAACTTTCCCGGAGAACCAAAAACAAACCTTAGAAAATAACGTTCTGGGAACCAAAAATTGTTAGCTGGGTTGCAACTTGCACAAGCAAGCAAAGCACTAATAAACGTTAAGGCTATTATCGCTTTTAGATTCATGTTGATCTAAATGAAGACGACTTCCGTTTACACTGAAATGCCTTCCGTTTACACTGAAAAGCACGCACATCCACATATGAAATCACTATGCATGCAAACTAAAGCGTGTCATATTTTGTATGTATGTGCGAGTGTTTTATAGATGTGTATGTGCGCAGAGTTTGTATGTATGTGCGAGTGTTTTATAGATGTCTATGTGCGCAGAGTTTGCATGTATGTGCGAGTGTTTTATAGATGTGTATGTACGCAGAGTTTGTATGTTTGTGCGAGTGTTTTATAGATGCGTGTGTACACAGAGTTTGTATGTATGTGCGAATGTTTTATAGATGTGTGTGTACGCAGAGTTTATAATGTGCGAGTATTGTATAGGGTGTTTGCACGCATCGAGTTTATATGTATGCGCGAAAAAGTGTACATGCAAGCTTAACTAACATAAGATGTATTGGTATGGATTTCACATTAGTGCGCACATGTTTTTCATATGTGTTTGCTTGAACATCCAATAGTATACATGTATATGTGAGCAATGTATATATGTGTATGCACGCTTTTATATATGTATTCATAAGCGCAGTTTGATTTAAACCCTATACGGCGCCTCATACATTACAGCTAGCTACCTTCACCTTCAACTTTCGAAGACAAATGTAACTTAATGTATTCAATTTTGAGTTTTTTCTCATTATAATTTATAAGTCTTTATATTATCATTGTATAATATGTGAAGTGATGTGACCAAAACAAGTAATTAAAAACAATTCATTACATTATTTAAATGAGCTTACAGAAGTATGGCAGTAAGAACCACTGCTGTCCGACCAGCTTTGTAGGTGTGATCCACACGTGTGTGTGTGTGTGTTAAAAGGTTCTAATAATATCAGTGTGTGTGTGAGAGAGAGAGCACCGATCTCTGATTACTATCTTCCCTTGCATAGCAAACATAAGGCTGTGTGTGTGTGTGCGAACAGACTGCATGAGAGAGGGAAGGAGAGAGAAGGAGAGCGGGCGGGAGAGTGTGTGTGTGTATTACTCATCCGTGCTTCAGTTCTTAGGACGAAGGGAAGACATGATTTATTCATTTACCCGCAGGCAGGTTTTGATCTCTCTCTCTCTCTCTCTCTCTCTCTCTCTCTCTCTCTCTCTCTCTCAGGCTCAGACTGTCTTTCTTGTCTTGCTCACACAAACATACAGTCTCTCTCTCTCTCCCCTGCTGTTTTTCAAGCCTCTATCACCTCGCACTCTATTTCTCTCTATGACAAACACACACACGCACACGCACACACATAAAGCGCTGCTTCACTGGCCTTTTGGGGGGGGGCTGCTGGTAAGAGGAATGAGACTGAAGATAATAAAACAGGGTGAGAGAGGTGTGATTGAAAGGAGGTCTTGGACAGGATGAAGGGCAGATTCAGCTAATGATGATGGTAAGGTTAATTAGCGTTAATTGTGTGTTACACCGCAGCTTCCTTTGATTGGTGGAATGGATTTCTGTCTTTTAGAGTTCTCCAAACAATCTCAAATTAGTCAATCACAGACAAACAAACAAGCACACACAGCCACATTTACTCTCATACATATGGAACCCACATCCAAAAATGGGTGCTCATACACATCTCATTAAACTCCCAAGCACACCCACATATATATACAAACAAACAAGCTCTAACCCTGACAGAACACACACCTCAGATGACCAAACACAGACCCACAGCAACTCATACACACTCCAGAGGACGCATGACACACCACAAGACAAAATGAACATGATGTTTAGAAAATGAGACTAGCGATGTAACGATACTTCGTATTACGATATTTCGCGATGCAAAAATGTTACGATGCGCATCGTAGTGAGATGGGGATATTTTACGATATGTTTAATTCTATTCGTTCAGCGGTCAAGACGCTACCTACTCTGCGCCAGCGCGTCACGTGTGCTTATCTCACATATGCGGTAGAGAGAGAAGCACAAGACACAATCTGTGTCTCCAAGTGGTTTACAAAGCGTCATATTTTCCCTCACAATCGCCGTTAAAACACAGCAAACTTGAAGCGTGACTGCAGGCGAGTCACCCCGAAACTCATTTCAAAGGCAGCACAAACGTGTTTAAATGCCAATGTTCATTTATCCGCTAATGTGAGCTGCTGCATAACGTGATATGCAACATAAAGTAACTTAAGCCAAAAGAAACCAGCGCTGTACCGATCAGAGAAGCGATGAAGTGAGTCGTACTGTAGATTAAAAGATCGAATGACATGCTAAAAAACAAGTATGTGATTTGAATGATTTAAAGAGTACATTCCTCAATATTTTTAAGGGCTTATTTTGGTTTATGGAGTGTCTGACAACAAGTTTATGTACACACATGATGTAAAAATACTATTATTTCGTAATAATAAGCAGTTTTTATTACCTTACTTCTTGACTGACTCTCAAATGATTCGTTCAGCGATTCATCTGTGTAATCTCCGCCTTTCCGCCAGCGTAGTCTGATCTGATTGGTCAGATAGTGTAGTCTGCTGTGATTGGTCAGATGGTCTAGTCTGCTGTGATTGGTCAAATGGTCTAGTCTGCTGTGATTGGTCAAACGCGTTCAGCATGTGTCGCAAATGGACCGCCTATCATTACTGCTGTATTACGGTTTGCAGGTGGTTGGATATTAACAGTGTATAGAGAGAGATGGCGTCGATTTTACCTTACCAGTTCGAGCCCGAGTCTGACGAATCATTCTTTAATCCTTATACAGATGCCAGTAAGAAAAAGGACTGTTTTAGACACTTCTCTTGTAACAGTTAGTTATCACGGCATACAGTGTACGGTGTTCGTATCTTCAGATGTTATTATAACTATAGTACACCACGCAGTTCTTGAAATAAAGACTTTGCGAGTTAATATGGTTGAACACTTACATTAGCGCAACGAGTTTATAGCTAACGTTAGGTAAACAAACAGTAACAACCCCAAAAATAACGGTAACGTTAGCTAAACACAGACATGAGATAACGTCACACAAATTTAATTTTAAGTAAAGACAAAAATAAAGAGTCACACTTACAGGTTGTGATTCGGTGGAGCTTACAGGTCCAAATAAAGTTGGTATTGCAACATCTTTTAAGGAAAGACGTTTAATGTATCCTGCAGTAAAGGCGCCAAGATTGATGAAGCAATCTTCGGTAAAATGACGCGCGCAAAGTAAAACGTTCGGTTTATACTCCTTTGGTGTCGTTTGAAAAATAAATAGTAACCATTTTTTCCTCAGAAGTTCTTCCTTTGGTAGTGAAAATAAGACTGACTTAGTTTCACTACATAGAACACAGCTTCTCTTAGACATGATGCACACGTCACGAACGAGCTAGTACAGTGTTTGGGGAGGAGAGAGTTAAGTTTTCGCAGTCAGTAGGCGGGGATTTTTCTAGTGACGTAGGTACATTGTGGTTAAAGATTCGGACAGGTCATGGCTTGTTCGCGTGATTCAGAGTCGATTACCTTTTTTATAAGCTAATAACTTTGTTATTCGTTCACCTTCGGATTTACAACTTGGCAGATTGCTTACATTCAAACACGGCAAAATTAAACACTTCATGAAATGTATTTTTTAGGATCTCGAGGAATGTACTCTTTAAGAAATGTAATGCAGTTTATGTCATATGTCTTTTTGAAAGATTTTTCTCATTCATTACTTTCTCAAGCAAAGACAGCGAAGCTTCAAAGAGACACGAGCCAATAGCGCTTGAGCGTGAGCTCTGTCAGAGCGTTTCATTGGTTGAATGTACTGAATGAACACGCCCTTCACTGAACGAAATGAGACTGAATGAACTGCTACATGACGTTCATGGTCTAATATTCTCTGTTACAACAATGCATATCCAGTAGTTACTCAACTTTTCTGAAAAATAAAGGTAATGACCTGGTTTAATTTAATTCCAAGGTAAAGTAAATTATGTCGAAACAGTTAAATCTTTGTATGGAACATATAATTACACCAATTAAATTAGTTAATCCAGACAGATTTTAGTAGACTAATATAATGTAGATTTCGTTGACTAAAAATAGACTAAAACTATGATAAATTGGGATGACTAAAACTAAATTGCATTTTAGTCAAAAGACTATGACTAAAACTAAATCAAAATTTGCTGTCAAAATTGACACTGATCTTAATTCTAATTTCAGTTAAGTCTTAAAATGTTAAAATTCTTTATGAAGTTGTATGTGCAACAAAATAAGTTACTGAAATTCTTAATATTTTGAAAATAAATGTTATTTGAATTTCAGTTTCATTTTTTAATTTTGTTCAAAATATCGAGATGTGTATCGTATCCTGAACCCAGCATCGAGATATGTATCGAATCGTGAGCTGAGTGTATCGTTACACCCCTAAATGAGACTGTATACGTTTCATTTATTATTCTGTTTCTTGTTGCTACTGAAATTTGGTCTTACATTTTGATATTTTAAAAACAATTGCTCTCTATGGAAAACGAATGCCCACAACTGTTTATACACAAATGCCTATTTTCACACGACAACTTAATCAAAAGGAAAATTAAGCAAAATGACAAACTATTTACTTTATAATAAAACATTTTTAGCCTAATAACTTCTGAATGGCTTTTTTTGCTGATGTATGCAAAGCTACATGGGGTGGTGAATAATATTGTTGAGTAATATCATAGCACAGATTTTAATGATCAAATCCCAAAGGAAAAGATCAAGTCCCACGCTACATTATTTCCTGCTTAATACTGACTACACAGCCATCACTTGCACTGTGTTAAATGCATTGCGAATATTTTTTCGTATTATCTGCAATGCAGTGAATTGCATATTAAAACTCTATACTGCTTTCTGGTACTTCATGATCACATTCATGTCTGCATTAACAAACTAAAATGTGAACTATGCAGGATTTCAAAGTATAGACAAAAAAAATCCCTATCAATCTTCACTTACGATCCACTGGAAACGTGTTGTGGTGTTTGTGTATGCAGAAACACTGTCCCATGTCTGTATTATTATATTTTTGGGACATTTCTCAACCTTTGGCTACAGGGTGTGTTGGCTCCAGTTTATAACAAATAATGACACACAGTTGAGAACGGGACTTTATATAAAGGCCAGGTAAAGCAGCATTGAAAACGGCTAATGCAGTCAAAAATAAACACAAATATATTGTAGCTTGCAATGTATTGTAGCCGTTTAGGGTTGACAGTATCATTTCAGTTTCAGTCAGTGTTCTGTTTGATCATTCTCTCCGCCGTGCGCATAATTCTCATTTCTGTGGTCTACATGATGGTGAGAGGTGAGAGAAAGAGACAGGATGGGCTGATAGATGAAAGAGTGAGGTGACCTCAGTCTAGCACACAGCCAAAGCATCACCACGGCAACATCTGCAAGAGAGACATCGGACTGATCCAACTATTGCATCAGGAGGAGAGAGAGAGAGACGGAGAGACAGACAAACACACAGACATATTATTGAAATGGATGAGCGAGTGTGTTTGTAGCTGCTCGTGTCTGTGTGTGTACAGAGAAGAAAATCAGAGCTGGAGAGAGCAGGAGAGAGAACAAACAATCTTAAGCTCACTCCTACAGCGAGTACACAAACCAAACAACCACACACACACAGATGCATGCGTGCATCCAGAGTAAATGAAAGAGGAAGAGAAACAGAGGGGAGTGATACAGAGGGTTAGAAATAGATGATGATGAAAAGTGCTTCATTGAATTTAAATTTGAGAGCAGAGGGACAGAAATAGAGAGAGAGAGAGAGAGAGAGAGAGAGAGGTGTGTGCGTTTTGAAGGAGAGAAGTTTGATTGAGAGGGAGAGAGAGAGAGAGAGAGAGAGAGAGAGAGGTGTAGAGGGAGGGTGATGAAGTGGATGAGATGATGACAAATAGAGGAGAGAGTGAAAGAGAAAGGTATAGACAGAGAAAGACAGGGAGAAAGAAATAGAAAGAACGCTCAAAAAAATCAATGCTGTAGTCTGAAGACCTGTCCTTCAGTAACAGAAGAACTGAGAGCGCTGGATCAGAGAAAGACAAGAGAGAGAGAGAGAGAGAGAGAGAGAGAGAGAGAGACTTGCGTCTTTCTCTTAAGCAACAAAACCTGTAGTATATCACTGACGAAATGCACCAAGACATCTACAAAGCAAATCTCAATTTTACAAAACAATTTCATGTAAAGGCCTAAAACATTCATACTGGTTTGGTAAACAATTACATTAAATTTGCAGACAAATGAAATGAACTACTACCATATTAGGAAAAATGACAATGGTAGTCAAAAGTGCCATTCTTCAAAATATCAGATACAAAGAAATGTATAGAGGATTTTCCTACTATGGTAGTCAATGGTTGCCAAGAACTGTTTGGTTACAAGCATTCTTTCAAATATCTTTCTATGGGCCCTATTGCACACCCGGCACAAGGGGCAGCGCAAGTGTTTTTGCTAGATTCCATTTTTGCAGTTCTCATTTTCCCATCCTGCACCACGTTGTTTAAATAGCAAATGCATTTGCGCTCATTTGTGCGCCCATGGGCGTGTTGGTCTAAAAAAGAGGTGTGCTTAGGCGCATTGTTGGCGCGTTGCTATTTTGAGGAACTGAAAATAGACTGCGCCATATATCAACTCAAACCTCGTCTAAAGTCTAAAGTCAATGGCGCAATATTTTTTTGGTTTTAAAAAAGTGCGCCTCTGGGCGGGTCTACATACACCGCGCTTTCACTTTACTTATTACACAGAGCGAAGAGCAGCAGCACACAAACATCCTAAATATAAAAAATAAATGGATTACAATGTAAAAGATTATTATTGTGTACATAAAGATAAAAATCCGGCTTGTTATGTAGATGATCTGCTCATCTGTAGCGTATATCAACCGCCAGGGTGGCGTGCGCTCACGGCAGTTAACACGACTCGCCCGACGCCTCCTCCTGTGGAGTCAGCAGGTGACCCGCTCCCTGCGTGCCACGTATATCCCAGGCGACCTGAACCAGACAGCCGACGTGCTCTCTCGTCAGTCGACGCCTCGTGGAGAGTGGCGACTCCACCCCCGCGCAGTCCAGCTCATTTGAGTGCAGTTCGGGCAGGCTCAGGTAGACCTGTTCGCCTCCCTGGAAACCACCCATTGCCCGCTTTGGTACTCCCTTCTCCGAGGCTCCCCTCGGTACGGATGCCCTAGCGCACAGCTGGCCGCGGGACAAGTGGAAGTACGCCTTCCCCCCAGTGAGCCTCATTGCACAGACTCAACAGTAACTCAACTGTTACTCGTTGCGCCACACTGGCCCAACCGGACTTGGTTCTCGGAGCTAATGCTCTTGAAGACAGCTCCCCCCTGGCCGATTCCCCTGACGAAGGACCTGCTTTCCCAGGGGAAGGGCACATTATGGCATCCCAGGCCAGACCACTGGAACCTCCATGTCTGGCCCCTGGACGGGACGAGGAGATCCTGAGTGGCCTACCCCCGGCGGTGGTAGAGACAATATCTCAGGCAAGGGCACCAGCCACTAGGCGACTCTACGCCTACAAGTGGCGCCTCTTCTCGTCCTGGTGCTCTTCTCGAAGAAAAGACCCACGGAGTTGTGCGATCGTGATCGTGCTGTCCTTTCTACAAGAGAGACTCGAGACTAACCTCTCCCCATCCACACTGAAAGTGTATGTAGCCGCCATTGCCGCTCATCACAACTCAGTTGCTGGAAAGTCTCTAGGACAGCACGACCTGGTCATCAGGTTCCTAAGGGGCGCGAGAAGGCGGAATCCGCCTCGTCCGCGCTCCATACCCTCTTGGGACCTTGATGTGGCCCTGGCGGGCCTCTTGGTCATTCGTTTCTGCCTGTGAAAGCTGCAGAAGGGCTTTTTCTCGTCTTCCTCATTCAGCGTCAGATAATCCAACGACAATCAAAGACAACTTTTACAACCGTGTACCCTTTCTCCGCCGTGACATTCCTTTACTTCTCACTACTTTCGATCTGAGACTGTGACTCCGCCCACTTCCGGCATGAGACTGCCGCCATGGCGCTGCTGCCATAGTGCTGCTGTGACGTATGGTTCTGCTGTTCTGCAATCGGTCACTACTGAAATTCCGCCGTGTAAGTAGCGAATCCGCCATGGCGCGAGCGCAACTGGCTCTTAAAGGGAATGAGAGATGAGACTCTGATTGGTTTACTGCACGTTACTCCCAAAAAACACCCATTACTCATTAAGAGAATCGGGACAACCCGTTTAAATTAGCAAAAGTGGATTCGACACGACCTGAGGGCACCTGCACCGTGCGCTTTAAACCATGCTTAGATCGTGAAAATAGGGCCCTGTGTGTTCATCAGAACAAGGAAATGTATACAGATTTGGAACAACTCGAGGGTGAGTAAATTAAGACAGAATTTCCTTTTTGGGTGAACTGTTCCTTCAAGAATGCCTACCAAACCAACCAACCAATAAATTCCTAGAAAAAAATAAGAAACAGATTTTTCTGATTTTAAAACAATTCTTTTCAATGATCCGGTTGATCCAGTTATTATATCTGACTGATTCAATTCCTCTCAGTCACAATTGTTTATAAAATGCTTTTTTTATGGTTTTATGTTTTTTTAGGGTGAACTATTTCTATGATGGCATGTTAGAAAAGTAAACACTGCAATACATATGTTGACGGCTGACATTGCATTTGCTTTATTATTAGATGCTTCCTCTATTATGTCTATTACAAACGTCTGTCAAAATCAATTTGACAGCAAGCTTTATTTAAGCCAGACAGTGAAAGAGAAAAAGAAAACAAAACACAGATTGTGGAAAAAAGCAGACAAAAGAAGCCAAAGATGAAAGAAAAAAGAGTGAATATGAACTCTTAGTAAATGTGTGTGTGTGTAGTGAATGTGTTAGATGGAAAGCAGACACACGTAGTAAAGACTGTGTTTGCGTGTGCATGTGTGTGTCTCCAGATTGAGGGTGGCTGACTCACAGCCGAGTGTCTTTCTCACCACAGCCTCAAAAGGGAAAGTGTTCATACAACCTAATGGAAACCACTCTGCCTGCTTTTCCCTTCAGTAAACCTCCCTCCCTCCCTCACTTACTTAAGTCTATCTCTGTCATACACAAGACAAACGCCCACACACACAAGTACGCTGTTTGGCGCTTCCTAAAAACAGCTGTACTGTTCCCGTTTCAGCTGTACAGGTCAACAGAGCTTAACCCTTCCCTAAACACACAGACACTCAACACTCCACCCGCGTACTTTCACACACGCACGCCTCTTAACATGTGCTAAGTAAAAACACAGCTTGGAGTTGTCAAGGAAACAGCAATAAATACACACAGCGATCTGTCCACACGCTTCATTTTCCCTGATACATCGCTCTCTCTCACTTTCTCTTCATCTTTATCTCCTTCTGTCTCTGTCTGTCTGTCTGTCTCTTTCTCACAGGCTGCTCAGTAACTCACTCACGTCTCAGAGCTTAACACTCAGAACTGTAGAGCAGTGGAGAGAAAACAGTATAGAAGTAGAGCGTAGAGTAAAGTTAAGTATAAAAGACAACAGCGTTCAATAGAGTGCTGTGAAGAGTAGAGTTAAATGGAACCAAACAGTATAGAGATCAGAGCACAATAGAACAGATCTGAGCAGAACAGAACAAAACAAAACAGAATCAAGAATAGAAGTGGCATCAGAGTACAATCAAATGGAATTTAATTGAACAGAACAGAATGCAGAATCAAAGTACAAAACAATGGAATAGATCAGAATAGAATAGATTAGAGTTGTGTTATGGGTTTTGAGGCTGTTCCAGAGTTTACAGAAGCGCAGCATTCAGAACCCATCATGTCATGTGCCAGCGCTCTGCTCAGACACTCATTCCCTCACTCTCTTTCTCTAATGTTTTCTCTCCCTCTGCCTTGTTTTTCTCACAGTCCACCCCCTCCACACACACAGATGAAAGACAGGGTCTCTCTCTTTTATCATCCATCCGCAGGCATCAGAGACTGGAAGTGATGATATGATGCAGCGACCCCTGTGTGTGTGTGTGTGTGTGTGTGTGTGTGTGTGTGTGCGTGTGTGTGTGAGTGAGTGAATGTAAACAGTTTTCCGCAGAGGGCCACAGTCCTATGTGTCACTCTCTGCTCCTGCACTGAATTACATGATTGCTCCATGTGATTATGATAAACAAACACAGCCTGCAGGAGAACATAAAGAGTCAAGAGCGTGTGTCTATAGCTAATTACTCACCCCTTCAAAAACACACACTCACACAGTGCTGAATCCCTGAACACACCCGATAGATCATAACTTATTCAGCAATCCCTTTAAAACACACGTATAATCAAACTAACGAAAACGTACTCCATAGTTACCCAAAAATAAAAATTCTGTCATCATTTACTCACCCTCTTGTCATTTCAAACCTGTATGACATACTTTCTTCTGCAGAACACATAAGAAGATATTTTGAAGAATGTTGGTAACTAGGGATGTAACGATTCACTCAACTCACGATGCGATGCGATTCACGATTCTGATCTCACGATGCGATTTATTCACGATTTACTCACGATTTATTTTTATAAAATGAGTTGAAACAACTTAGAAATTAACAACTTCCTTGCATTATTTCTTAAATGCTTCACGTTTCTTTGTATAATAAAATTATGTTTTATTTCAAATAACAAAACTAAACTGCAATTTTATAACAAATTAATAATAGAAAAAGTCTCTTTAATATAAACAAACTAATACTGTCTGTGCTTTTCTTAGATTTTTTTGCATTTAAGAAATATCAGCATGTCCACGTTTAGGTTTGCAGTGAACATGGCGGCCCCTGCTGTTCAAAAAATGTATTGCGATTCAGTTCACACCTCAACCGATTTGAATCGTCACACATTATAATCGATTTTCAACTGGCTCACGGTGAATCGTTACATCCCTATTGGTAACCGTACAATGATGGTACCCATTGACTTGCATTTGTTTTGTGCCAATACAATAGAAGTAAATGGAAAGCACTGTTGTTTGGTTACCAACCAACCTCAGGGTTTTTCCTGGCTCAAAATGAGGCAGAGGTGGTGCCATCCTGATCTTGTACACACACACGTAGGCCTACCGTACCTTTAAGTGGCTTAACCAAAGTGACTTTGAGTTTGACATATTCAAAGTTCTGATAAAATTAGATAAAAATGACAATTATTAAGTTATATAAAACATTACTTTTATTGAACCAAACAGAAATGTTTTTAAATCAAATCTTTTTTATCATTTCAACTAACTTTTCAGCCCACAATAGCCAACTAAATTAACCAGTCTGTCTAAATGAGCAAAGCTCATTCACATCTTGCATTCTCTGTGGTTCACTTTAAATGATTCAAGGATCTCTTATATTCGCTAGTGACTGAAAAGTTCAATAGATTAAAAGAATCGGTTCAAATGAGTCATTCATGTGCGAGTCGTTCTAAACGCAATGTGCGTTCACACTGGCGAACTCGCTGTGTACAGTATACGCTGATTCAACGATCCAACTGCACAGCTAAAGACATTACAATGATATACGTCATGTTAATAAAAAAAATTTCAAGAAATAAAACGTACTTGAATGCAAAACAAACAGCCGTGAAACACAGGATGGCTCTTGTTCTGCAACTCTTTTTAGCGCCTCAGTGTGCTGATAACGAAACAGCGCCTCCACTGTGGCGTAATGTCGCAACTGCAGTTACAAATGACAGTCTGTTAAATGCACGCAGCATTTCTTGTGAAGACTTGCAACATCATTTTGGCAAGAGCCTGAGGCGGCACGACATTTGACGGAGGCGGCCGCCTCCAATTTCTCTATGCAGAAAAAACCCTGAACCTCTCACCTTTAATACCCCTATACTACAGAACATAACTACTCAATTCATTCAACAATCCCTGAAACTATCAAACACGCATGGAAAGTTATGACCGGAGATGGGTACAGAGTAACCAAAAACTTTACTCCAAGAGGTCACACACCAGTGTAAAATGCCCACAAGTGACGGGTCTTGATCACTGGCTAACAATAGGATGCACAATTCTGAACAAACCATTTAAACAGATTTGTAAACCAATTCAGACTATTTGCCAATAACCAATTCTTTACAAGAATCGACTCAAATGAGTGAGTCATTCGCAAAAGCCCCAGGTAAAAGAGACATCAACCTTGGAATAAACTATGCATTTTGTAATACATTGAACTTTGACCAACCAGTGTAACAAGTACAGTACATTTTTTCATTAGAAATGTTCTTGAATAAGACTAAAAGTACCCACCTTTGAATTTACTAAAAGTACATCTTTTCCAGAATGTTACTCAAGTCAATTTAACAGAGTAAACCGTACGACCCACAATTATGTGATTATAAGTCCCATTGCTCAAACTCTTTATGCTTGTATTTTTGTGGGATCAATTAGAAATTCGTCTGTGTTTAGTCCTAAACGCACGTTCTGAGACGTGAATTCCTAAAGGCTGTCGTACAGTCACTCAACATCTCTATGACTAGTTAAACTATTAATGACTCAACTCAACTGTTGCTTCAAAACATAATGCAGGAATAGGAACTCAAATTTGTTATGCATTGCCTTACATAATGGCATTATTACGATGTTTTCGAAGCGTTTTATTCCAAGTATAAATACACTTTCTTGACCTAAAAGAAAACTGAGATGAAAACAGACTATGATAAAGATCATTAGCAGATTAGCTCACAGAAATCCACTAACCCAAGGAACAACAGACCTAAAAGACAAAACAATCCCTATCAAAACCATCTACAAGCAGTGGCTTGTAAATCTCGCTGTAATGTAATTCATACACCACACAACACAAACACAAACTCAACCGTACACATATCAAACTCCCACACAATGATTCATAATAATAATCCCTTGTGCACACACCTCGAATGGCTGGAGCTCCTCCTCTTCTGTGTAGAACTCCAACTGTCTGTCAGAGATAAACTCCACCACTGACACACCTCCCACGCATGAATGACCAATCAGAGGTTGGAATCTCTGTAAAACAAATTTCACAGACATCAGTTAAGCAATATAGAGTGCACTCAATGCATCAGATGATAGCGTTATGACACTACATATAAGAAAATTAATCATTTATCAAATCATTTATTTCGCAAACAAGTGAGAGCAATAATAGGAATGGTTACCAACATAAAGTGAAAATTAAATGGTCATGTGATGTCATTGTATCAGCCCTCATTTGGGCAGGGTATATAGTCTTCACCTCATGAATGTCTGTAAAGATTCTAAGTCATGCATTTTAATATGGGTTACGTGTGATAAGTAGATAAACATGCTTAGCTTGAAACTACACATAGCAAGATTAACCTGAATGTGCGTATGCGTTTGTCTTTGTGTGTAGATTTTCTTGTGAGGGCTGAGTCAAACTATCATTGATCAAGTCCCTTTCTGTATGCATGGTTTCTATTTATAAAAATACAAGGCCAGCACACTCAAAGTTTCCTTGTCTGGCTGCCTGGGCTGTGTGTGTGTTAAAGTGTGTATTTCTTTGTGCTTATGCTCAAGGGTGAGTGTGTGTTGATGTGTGTAATGCAACCAAAGAGTTTTCATGTCTCTGAGGTATTCAGAAGTGAAACTTAATCTAAATGTGGCCACAGTGTTATGAGATGTGCATGTATGAGTGTGTGTGTGTGTTTGGGTCAAGTCTTGCCAGCGGGCAAGAGTCAACGGTCCCGTGAGGAAAGCCGCTTAACAAACATACTAAATGATGTCCTATTTAAAAAAAGTTTGTGACAATATATTAACAACAGAACTCAATGGAAAATCACATCATCAGTGCATGCAATGGCATGTGAGGAGCCAAACATCAGTCGGCAAACCACATATCACAAGTATTGTGTGTGTGTGTGCGTCCATGCGCGTGTGTGTGCCACTCCATAAACCACGAGCTGGAGGGTAAGGGGACAAACAGAACGCATGCACGCTATTTTTAGACACTCCTCTGTGTACACTCTCTCTGTATTTTTCTCTCTCGTGCCCACACACACAAACACAAAACACACCGCATTCAGTCACACATGTTTACCGCACTGTGATTTTGACACTCAGCTCTCCGAGCGAGGCAAGCAGTGAGAGTGACAACTGACAAGTGTAATATTCTTCTAAATATACAGAATAAACACATTTATAACTTCCACATTAATAACTTATCAATTGATAAAATCAAGTTCCAAAAATGCCAATTTTTGGAAACTTGTGTGCTAGATTTAAGTGCTAAGGTGGAAATCACCATTCACATTCATGACATGGAAAAAACCCCACACACTGCGTAAAATATGTTCCACAGAAAGTACTACAGGTTTAGAGGAACATACGGGTCAGAACGTGATGACAGGCTTTTCATTTCTGAGTGAACTACTCTTTCAATAAACACAGACCTATAGAAAATAAGGTTACATAACCGAATTTAAGGTCTGTTCCCCCGAATGTACAGTATTTCATCTAAAGTGTCAGTAGTATGAGAGTAAAAAGCCATAAAAAGAAAGTCTAATCTCCATCTAACTATAAACTCAGACGTGCTTTACCTTCAGTCAACACGCACGTCTATTTTACAACTAAACACACGCACATCACATTTAAACGTAGATCACAATCTGCATCACATGTGATCAAACTCTGCAAGGCTCTTTTACAACAAAACACACACACATGCAAATACTTTGCTCTCAGCCTATCCTTTCATTACTCTCTCTCTCTAAAATACAATCTAGGTCACACACCTGCTGAAGCACGGCCATACTGCCGGCCGTGCACGGCCGCACTCTTGTCAAAGCACACAGTGTTGCCATGGTTTTAGTGTGTGTGTATGTGTGTGTAATATTAAGACTTCATTAAGCCTTTAAAGCTGCTTGAGCCCATCTCGACACATGCTTAGAGAGACAGAGAGTTTTTGTGTGTGTGTGTGTGTGTTCATGTTTGTATATCCCGGTGGGGACCTAAACCTGAATACACACCAACACATGGGGACTCGTGGCACCGTGGGGACCAAAATTGAGGTCCCCACGGGCAAAAAAGCTAATAAATTGTACAGAACAATATTTTTTACAAATCTAAAAATGCAAAAAGTGTTCTATGATCTTTAGGTTTAGGGGTTGGGTTAGGGGATAGAATATACAGTTTGTACAGTATAAAAAACATTACGCCTATGGACTGTCCCCACGGGGATAGTCAACCAAAGCGTGTGTGTGTGTGTGTGAGGGATTGCATGAGCGACTATATTCATGTTAGAGAATATATTTTATATATGTTTATATTTTGGAAGGAGGAAGAGCGAGCTGTGTGTGGGTGTAATTAGAAAAGTCTGCTGAGCAAAAAAACACATATAGGAATACTTAATAAAATAGGTCAGAGTTCACTCTCACACAAACGTTTTACTTACGTACTTAACACACATAGACTGCCATAGATAGACTCCAATTGCTTTTATATAGGAAGATGACTTGAGACTGACTGCAACCCTCACCCTAACCAGTTTTTTAAGATTTGTTAAAAACATTATTTATACTGCATTTTTACAAATAAAGGCGTCCCAAATGCCACCAAAGGATTTGTTAAGTAGGTATACTGTTGATAAAAAAAAAGAAGATAAAACAGAGTCACTTAGAGAGTAAAATATACATATCAGCCCACACCCAATGACAGACAGAGAGAGAGAGAGAGAGAGAGAGAGAGAGAGAGAGAGAGAGAGAGAGAGAGAGAGAGAAAGAGAGAGAGAGAGAGAGAAAACTGAGAAGAGAAGGAGAGAGAGAGAGAGAGAGAGAGAGAGAGAGAGAGAGAGAGAGAGAGAGAGATCTAGTGCTGCTGTCAGATACCGCCGAAGGTCTACAGCAACACCTACACCTGCTAGAGAAATACTGTCAAAACTGGGTCCTGACAGTCAATCTGAAAAAAACTAAAATGATGATTTTCCAGAAAAAAGACAGATTACTGGATAACAGATACACATTCACTCTGGGAAACACTACAATAGAACACACTTTACACTACGATTATCTCTCAAAATCAGCGCGTCAGGAGGTTTTGGTCTGGCGGTGAATGCACTGAAAGAGAAAGCTAGATGAGTGTTTTATGCCATCAAAGGCAAATTCATCCAAACAGACATTCCAGTTACAGTCTGGTGTCAAATCTTTGATAGTGTAATTATGCCTATAGCTCTGGCTGCGAGGTTTGGGGTCCACAGTGTCTGACAGATTACTCCAAATGGGATAAACACCCCATAGAATCCCTGCATGCTGAATTCTGTAGAAACATTTTAAGAGTTCAGAGAAGAACATCAAATAATGCATGCAGGGCTGAATTAGGCAGATACCCCCTGATAATACGCATCCAAAAACATTCCCTCAAATTCTGGGCACACTTTAATTCAAGTCCTCCTAACACACTTCAATAGGAAGCACTTAAAACCCAAGAGCTGAGACCTAAAGCCAGTCCCATCTGCCAGCTGGCTCTGAAACTTCAGACCGGCACAACGGAACAAAACCAAATCAGAATAAACCAAATTATCAAAGAAAGTAAAAAGTCATATTTAGATCATTGGGAAAAGGAAAGTAAGAACCAAAGTAAACTAGAATGCTATCGGACCCTAAACAGAAAATACAATCTGGCAGATTATCTCTACACTGTTGGAGATGTGAAACAGAGACGGATCCTGAGCAAATACAGACTCAGTGATCACAGTCTGGCCGTAGAGAGAGGCAGACACAGACAAACATGGCTTCCAAGGGAAGAACGAGTCTGTGCACACTGTGACACCGGTGAGGTGGAGACTGAGACACACTTTCTCCTTCATTGTGATCAATTTAAAGATGTGAGAGAGAAACACTTTCACAAAATGTCAAAGCTCATGCCAGAGTTTGATAGGTGTTGAGAAACAGAGCGAATGCAGATGTTACTGGGGGAGAAGAGACACACATCAGCTGCTGCTTCATTCATCTATCAGCTGCACAAACTACTGCCTTCATCTGCTACAATCAATGCACATCTACACTCTTGACTTTATTACATTCTCATGTTTCTGCCTGAAATCTACTTTTGATATTGATATTTAATTTCCATATTTCATTTGTTTACTTACATATACTTTATTTTATATTTCATTCTATATTTATGCCTTACTCAGCACCTTAGTTTAATTTTACTCTAATGTTTGTACTTATTGTATGTCTTTTGTTATATGTTCAATGCTTTGGCAATATTGTAAGAACATGCAATCATGTCAATAAAGTACCTTGAAATTGAAAATTGAGAGAGAGAGAGAGAGAGAGAGAGAGAGAGAGAGAGAGAGAGAGAGAGAGAGAGAGAGAGAGAGAGAGAGAGAGAGAG